>NW_009192844.1:104173-108519 GCF_000690835.1 Fulmarus glacialis
TCAATCTGCAAAAATAAATCTTGATCTCATAAGTCTTGCAAAAATCTCTGTGTATCCATGCATGCTTCATCTCCTTGGTGATTGTCATCTTGTGTAAAAATCCTGTTTTCTGAGTGTGGGATGGAAACTACTAGTGTCTTCTGCTTTGACATTTCTGTCTCCTCACAGCCCCCTTTGCCTGTTCTCAGTTGCTTCTCATGCCACATCTGACTGGTCTTCAGTGTTGACAGGGAGTGTTTGCCTTGGAGTCTTACGTGCACTTAACTGACCACCCAGTTCCTTCCAGGTTTTAAATAGGTGAATAATAACCCGGCATCATGCCCCAGGGTTTTGATTCTTGATGGGTTTTCCCACATACTGTCAGCTTGCAAATAAATAATACCTGCAAGAAAAAGGGACTAAAATCATCTCGGCTCTTTTTGCTGAGAGCCAAATGGACCAGTGGCTGGAATGCAAAAAGCAAGGATATTCCTATTCCCCCCTCATTTGGCTGACAGTGTAATCAGAGTAATAAATCTTCGTTGGAAACTTAGATGAAAATGGAAGAGCAATGAGAGTGCTTTCAGAGAAGAAGCTTGAAGGGGGCTTGTGTCTCTGTGGAAGCCCAGCCCCAGAGGGAGAGAAAAAGGGCTACAGAAGACCCCTTGCCGCTGGGTCCAAAACGGCCCTTAGTGGCCGTGACTGTGCCTGACAGCTCGCCCCCCTCGGCCCTGCCCACCTTCCTGGCCCTGGCCTGTGCCCCAGGCTGCTAGGAGCAGGGGTTGTGTGTCGGCCCTGTGGTGGCCTTAATATGCACCTGAGCAGCGTGCAGGGGCCTGAATAGGGGCCAGGAATAAATTGTAGAAATCTAGAGCAGCTGGCTACCTGCTGTGCTAGCTCTTTAACCCTTCAGGAGCTAGTGCTTTCCCACAGCCTCAAGAGCAAAGAAGGACAAAAAAAGCAACCACAGAGCTGAAACATTTTATTTCTCCTACTGGGCCTGCCAATTAACCCTGTCAGGAGCTAGAAAACCACACTGGGCGCATCAACAGAAAACGAGCTGAGGAGGGAGAGTGTTTGAGGAAGGCAGTGCAGAGATCTAATCAGCTCCCCATCTCCCTGGAAGAGCTGAGCTGTGGCACAGGGACAGCAGGAGCGAGTTTGCAAACACCTCTGAGCTTCAGAAACCGCTGCAGGGCAAACAGAGACACCGAAGATCAGCTCCTGGTGGGAGTCTGTCTCCAAGTTATCCGGCTGCTGTGTGTCCATCCCTTT
This sequence comes from Fulmarus glacialis, assembly GCF_000690835.1. NCBI lineage: Eukaryota > Metazoa > Chordata > Aves > Procellariiformes > Procellariidae > Fulmarus > Fulmarus glacialis. The sequence goes on from NW_009192844.1 coordinate 105,428, forward strand.
GCAAATGCCACAGTTCCTGCCCACCCCCTGGTTGCTATATTATCTGTGTTGGCTTTGCAGTGTGTTTGGGGGGCTTGACGAAGGCTGGAGGGAAGAAGCAGGCAGCAAAGGCTTCCCCTCTCCAAGAGCTGAGACTCCCCATCTGGGACTCATCCTGCTGTTGATTTGCTTCAGTGCTTGGGTCTGCATGTTTTCCCTGCGGCTTCAGGCGAGCTGATTGCCTCTTCTTTTGCTCCAGTTAGTGGAAAGTTTGAGCTGGACTCAGTAAGGGTAACTGGATGAGTTGGATGAAGCACGGGATGTATTTTGTTTGTTCCCCTTTGACAAGCATACCAGATGATGTGTAGAGAGCAGGGTCAAGTCAAGAGACAGCGGGCAGAGCGGGGCATTGGGCTTGGTGTCACCCAAAGGGAAGCTTGGTCCATTCACTGTGAGGGATGATGAAGAATTGACTGTATATTGGGGCTGTTTGGCATCTTGGGTGCAAGTTTGTTGAAGTAAGTTGGCTAATTTCCTGCAGCATCAGCCTGCTGTGTTTCTGTCTAAGTCATCCAAGTGACACCAAAGATGAAATCTGTCCCACAGTCACCTCTGTAGCCTTGGATCAACAAAGCACATGCAGCCAAAGCAGAAAGGCAGGCACAGTGTTTAAGTTTTATTCCTTTCTATAGAAAGCAATCCTTCTTTCCACTTGTTACTTTCTTTGGGAATAAAAATCAGGTGTTGCCCCATCTGCTGTGGGACCTTCTGACTGGCAGAATGGTCCCACGTGCAGTTACAGGTGAGCTCAGACCAGCCCTGCAAGCCCGCTTGCCTCCCCGGCCTCTCGCCACACCACACATGCTTCACTGCTCCCTAATCCTCTCACTGCTAATTGCTTTTCTAGTGCCTCTTGGATGCTGGTGAGCTGCGAGGGGGTGACACGCAGCGTTCTCCCAGCCTCGGCAGAAAAAGGTGGGATGGCTTTGGCTGTGAAGAATAGCACAAATGGAAAAAGAGGGGCCATTTTGGAGTTGAGTGGTACAGAGTTAATATTCTGACTCTCAGGCCATGAAATCGATCTTCCAGGTGAATTTGTGGTCTCTCGAATTCATTTTGGGCACGACACGCACCTCAAATGGATCTGGCTGCAGCTCTTGACGTCAGTAAATGCTTTCTTCCCTTCAAAAGAACACAGCTTGGATTTCATCTTGTTTTTACACCTTCACTTCTCCTTGTAAGGCTCATTGTCACTACTGGGTCTGGTGTCATCCAACTGCAGCAGTGAGACCAACACTCTGTGCTGCAGAAATTCCCAGAGCACAACACTCGGCAGCTGCCAAAGCTTTCTGCTGGCACCTGCTCAAGGCAAGAGAGAGAGAGAAATATCACTTTGTCTGCCTCCCTTCATTGCTGCCCACCAGGAAACCAGCACAGACAGCACTTTGCTTGTCTGCTTGAGAGACGTGCAGGTTAGATGAGTGAGGCGGACACCTTGAGCCTTTTTGCCCTTTGCAACAACCCATGTCCCCTTTGTCCCACCCCATTTTTTCTGTTTGGATTGCTGCTGCCCCATATCACCACTCTCTAGAAGGCTGGCAGGGAATAGCATTTTGCTGTCCTTTTCTTCTGCTGTTTCCCACCTGCCAAAGTCCTTCCTTTAAATGGCATGAATCTAGTTATTTTGGGCATGAGAGCTGGTGATGGCTGCATTTGGGCAAACAACGAAACGATACTTTCAGCAAGGCAGCTCTGAGGAAGATCAGACATTTCTGATGGTTGTGGAGACAGCTTTCCTCTCACCAACTTTCTCCACCCCGCTTCATTCCCTTCTGACTCATGGGTGGCTGCTGTCTCCTTGTCCTTCCATCTAAATTGAGGTGGTAATAAATGTACTAAATCCCTTCTTCGTGGAAGAACTTCTGCAAGTTGAGAATGTCAGCTCGTGCCTCTCGCTTTTCCAGCTAGCTTAGCTCTAGCGGAGCAGCCAGTTTGAATGACAAGAGGAGGCATCCTAAGTTCAGATATTACAAGGTGTGCATGTGGGAGAAAGAGTGAATTTAGTGCTTGTAACAGCTCTGCAATGAACAGTACAAAACCAGCTGCAGGTACAGAAAAGGTGCAGTGAAAGTGTTGTGCTGATCCTTGCCTATCTGAAACTGCCAACAAGTGGGTGGGCATGTTTGTATGTGTCTAGTGCTGATTTGGTGGGTGTTGTGCTGGCTTGGGGACTTGACATGGGCACACAATGTATGCATAGTTTCCTGTCAGCAAGGTCATCCTTTCCCCAGTCCTCCACCAAGCAGCTGAAGCAGGAGCAGATTGTACGCAGCCTGCAAAGCTGGCCATGACACTTTCCCCTTCCCCCTTGCAGCAGCAAACTCCCAGGGTGACCTGAGAAAGTCATCAAGGCCCATATGCTTAACGGTGAGCTGTGCAGCTTCTTGTCTACTGTCTTCCCTTAAACCTGCTGGGTCTCTCTTCTCCTCATTCCCCCACTGCTCACCCCACATTCTCCCCCAGTCCACAGGTCCCGGTTTCCAAGATCTGCTTCTGCCATCTCCTCTCTTTTGAATGTTGTCAAGCTCTTACATCCTTGATATTTGGCAGCAAGGAGTTCCACAGGTCACCAGTGTATATGGGGAATTTGGTGTCCTGAGCAAGCCCTCCATGCAAGGTCAAGACCCGCCTGGTCTGGCCTCTCTATAGCAATGCTATACACTTTGGCAAAGCTTCTCCTTGACTGAACAGATATAAAACTGAATTAAACTGGGAGATGTATAACCACATCACCCCAAAATGGCTTTAAAATACCTAGATATAGTATGAAGAAATATTTTGTTATATATTATAAAAGGAAGACTAGGGAAAATGTGGGCCCTCTCCGGAACGAAATGGGAGACCTGGGTACCTGGGATACGGAGAAGGCTGAGGCACTCAATGACTTTTTTGCCTTGGTCTTCACCGGCAAGTGCTTGAGCCTCACCGCCCAAGCCAAGGCAAAGGCAGGGACTGGGAGAATGAAGAGCCGCCCACTGTAGGAGAAGATCAGGTTCAAGACCATCTAAGGAACCTGAATGTGTGCAAGTCCATGGGACCCGATGAGATCCATT
>NW_009192845.1:0-1251 GCF_000690835.1 Fulmarus glacialis
TCTGTCCCAGCCAGAACCAGGACACTCACCCTGTTTATAACTGGACTTGGAGGAAGAGGATCTGGGAAATAAAATGTTGCTGGGCAGAGCAAAAGGATGGGACAGCGCAGTCACACTTGGACGTGAGACAAAGACTCTTAAAAATGTTAGTGAGAGGCATCCCAGCCCCTCCGTGCAGGAGGTCTGCTCAGGCTACTGCCCTAATAATGGCTGTGCAATTGTTAGTTTACCCTCTGTTTGTCGTAGTGGTACAGTAATATCAACACCTACAGCATGCAACTCAGGCGTGTTTCCAGAGGAACGGGAGATCTTTGAGCATGAAATTGCTGCTCAGATTAGACAGTGACGTGCAGGCTCAGCTTTGATCCTGCTCCCCTTCCAGCCCAGCAGGTTCTCTGCCAGCATCCCCAAGGCCGCAGGAGAGGAAGAGGAGTGCAACCCCCTGCGCTGTAGGAGATGAGCCAGGAGGATGAGTTGCACTTCCCACGCTTGCTTCCTTCCCCTTTTGCCCGCTGCTGTGTGCTCAGCAGCCAGCGTGTTTTGTCTAGTTGATCTGCAGGGTGGTAGTGCTTGGTGAGATACAAGTTCAGACTGATAGTCTTGGCCCTGCAGGATGTACAGCTCCTAGGTCCCATGAAGGTTTTTGCCAGTCCTGGTACCTTTGTCCTGTGCCCAGGGTCAAGGTGGGATGACGGCCAGGAGGTCCCCCAGGCGCTACCAGATCAGCTGTAGCACCACCATGGGCAGTCACTTCCCGGGTATGCTTAGGGCTGCTCGAATGGTGAAAGGGCTGCAGCAGGAGTCGCAGTATTTCCCATCCTCCTGCAGGGCTCACGGGATATCTATGACCACGAGATTTCTATTGAAGCAGATTCCTACCTGCCTGTGGACGACACCAAGATCCCTACTGGTGGGTGGTGCGACACCCGTGGCACATGATGGAGGCAGTTTTACAGATAAGTGTTTGTGGGTATGGGGGAACAGCACTGCCTGGCATGGGGAAACACACCAGGACCCAGGGGGCCCCAGGCACAGCAAGATCCTCACCCGTGGGCACAGTCCCACAGCACTGAGCAGAGTGGGCTGAGCCAGGTGCTGGTAACAGGGGCCATCACCAGCCCGGACCTGGAGAGGGGGTGGACCAGAGTGCGTCCAGGGGGTGCAGGCAGGAGCAGCAGGAAATGGGGCCAGAGGCAAGTGGGATGTGAGGCTGCAACGTGGGTCATAGAATCGTAGAATCGTAGAATCATA
>NW_009192846.1:0-52948 GCF_000690835.1 Fulmarus glacialis
TTTTTTTTTTTTTTCATTATAAAGAACGTGTGAAGAGTGTTACACTGAAAACTTATGCCTTGACATCGCTGATGGGTCTGGCAGAAGTCAATTACCTAATGCAGAGATACTGAACTGTAGATTATATACACAGGGGTAAGTTGGGAGTATACACTTGGACAAAAGCTGCATAAGAAGCAGTTTATCAGTTTTTTACATTTGTTTGATCCTTTGGGGTTTCTTAGGGTGGGCTGGTTGTGCATGCTCTAGCATGCTCCACTTTACAAGGAATAGTTAAAGATTCATTGAGGCAAAGAGTTCAGTGGCTTGGGAACTCCTGTAGAAGGAAGAAGGATTAAATGCTAGCTTTGTTTCCAAACACTATTAAATATCGAATAGTGAAATCTAGATATTTATTTTTTAAGTAAACACATGGTCTGCTGTGACTTCCATTGGGCAGCAATGCATCTAAATGTGGGTACAGTAATACTGAGTGTTGTCACAACACTTGCTCCCTCTACAGATACAGACCTAACATACTTTTGTTTCTGATGCCCAAACTGAAACAACCTGTGGGATATAATTTTTCAGAACAGAAATATTTTGAAAAATCTGAGAAAACAAACAAACAAACAGCCCAACCCTCTAAATGTGTCATGCTGGTAATAAACTATGAAACCCATATTAACTTGCTATCTATTGAAATTCTCAGTTAAATAAACGTAGATATCCTCTCTGCTATATCCACTTTTTCACTAGAGATGATAGTCTTATTAATAAAGTATTTCAGATGTGTGTTTCCTTACATCATTAGGGGTCTTCTCCTGCTTTTCATGCTTTTCCCGGTCATATGCCATCTTTTTCAGAAGTTTCTTCATAGCTTTGTCCTTTTTCTCCTTCTTCTGGCTTTCAGTGTTTTGTTTTCTCACTTGGTTAACAATAAACTTAGGAATCTAGATGAATATAGATAGTAAGTATGAATATCTACATAATTTCCTTAAGTAACTAACTTATCAAAACTTTGTAAATTGACAGATTGTCAGGTAGAACTCAAAAAAAAAAAAAGTATTTATTTCCAGTAATAATTAAAGATTCAAATAATATAAAGCTGTAAAACAATTTAAAACCCACTCCATTTGTGATATTATGTTCCATCCAGTAAGCTCTCAGGGGAAAAGAGATGGAATCATGCAGTGTTTTTACTTTCCTCAGCCAAAAAAATTCACTCAACACTTAGTCTGTACAATGGTGTTAACAACTTCTCCTCACATGCAGCAAAGGTCAAAATTGTTTGAAGTTGCTGATGGACAACAAAGCCTAAACTTCTCCAGTCTGTCTACGTTAGAGCTTTGCTTGAGACCGTGCCACAACTTCATGTTTTATCAAAACATGTTCTATATAACACAAAGTTTGGCCCAAAAGGGAAATGGACTAAACCACCATATTTCCTGCTAATATCTCTAAGCAGAAAAGAATAAATTCCTCGTAACAATGCATACTGATAGGCCAGAATCCCCCAAGGACTATTTTTGAGTTCACATATGGTACACACAATATTAAAACTCTGACCATCAGAGCTTAACTCTACAGTAAGACGTAATGATTCTGTTTCACTCCCATAAGAGTTACCTATGAGCAAGAACCCAGCTGGACGGGGCTGATCTGTCTCTAAATAATGGAAATAAGTTCATATTACTTCTTTGTTCAGATGCCTTGTTTGCGAAATTTATGATTTCCCCCCCCCTTAAGAATACACTTACTGTCCAGAGAAGTTTTTGGTACTGAATCATAAAGCGCATGACATTTGCTGTTCCAGCTGCCATAACAAACTCGCTTTGTTCAATAGTCTTTGAGCCAAACCCATGAAACGTGAAAAGGTTTGGGGCCATCACCATCGCAACATTCTTTAACGTCATTTTATTTTTGTCTCGATGATCAATTACCCTTTGGAGGAATTCAAGCAGTACCTGAAATAACAGCAGAACTTACAGCTCAACTCTGCACATGAAAAAGTTAGAGTGAAACCTGATGTTACATATTTTTGGCAAAAGCTCTTTATTCCTAATAAAACCACATGAAAAGCAATCAATAATAGGGAGCGTGGATATTTTTGTTCACAGACTGTAATGTAATTTTTGTTTTAAGTAATGAAGTAAATCATTCTTATTATTTTTGTGGATAACATTTTCAAAAGCTTTCAAGTGACTTTGAAGCCCTGCACAGTAAGTTTTTTTTTTTTCAAAACCCTCATTAGGTAGGTGCATAAGTAGCATCCCACAGATGCTTTTGAAAACATTACTGTTGGCTTTTCTTAAATTGAAAGTGAACACAATAGTGCCAGCTGTCACGGTCATGGAAACATGGAATGGCTAGTTCTGTAGGGTAAGCAATTTATGAGTAAACCACTGCATTGTGAATGACAAGTAGCCAGTTACAAACTGACAATCTTCAATTAATTCAGTTCCAGATATTTGTAACTCAACTCAGGAGCCCTCCTGACTGCTTCCACACAGTAAAGAAACTCAAAAAGAAAGTAATGTTTAAACAATAAGACCTAACAGGATTTGTTGCCTGTAACAGAAGATGTTCTGCATCCTATGCAAATCCTGCAAATTCATTTTTGATTGTAGCAATTCTAATAGTAAGCATATTCCAAAAAAGATTAATAGCTTTGCTACAAAAGGAGAAGCCCAAATTGGAAGACTCTGCATTAACGTGCTGCAAATACCAATAGGAAGTGTAAATTTCTAGCTTATTGAGAGTAGAAACAAACAGCACAGAGAAAAGCGGGGAATAAAAATGAAGAGCTAAACCCATTTCATAAAAGCAAACTCTCATCCATAGCATTCTAACACTGTTTATTTTTTGCATTGGAAATAATGACTGCTGCTGCAAAAATAGGAACGAAACTTGTAAGAGAAAAGGTTGCTCACTGGGAGATTATTATTGCAATCTCCTGGAAAAATTTCAAGTCACATTCTTAAAAGTCATTTGGGAGGAATTAGGGTCATAAGTTTTTTTTTTCCCCTGAAAAATATTTCCGTGAAATACGAAAAAAGAAAGAATCACTAGTTTCAGCATTAACTTTGAACTGAAAAAAAAGAATGTTAGAAGACAACAGCGTTCATTACAGTGGATTCACAGAAACGGACAAAATATTTGTGCAGAAAAAAGTATTAGCAATTCTAACCTTCAGAGTGTCTCTGTTTGCTTCAGGTAGAAGGAGAACCAAAAGATTCAAAGCTTGCAGTTGCTGTTTCTTCGTTGGAAGATCTGCCAGTGAAGCACATGAACCTCAGTATTTTAAAATCGTCATTTGTCCTCTTCAAAAAGCACAATTTCAAAGTGGAAACCTCTTGCAAAATGCTGAATGCATACACATGACTAACTGTCATAGTCTGACAAAGGACTGGCAGATCCTTGTTTTCTGATACTCATTCCAAATGTTCTTTTAGGATTCAGTTGCTGTATGACTCAGCAGTCTTCTGGCAATATTTTCTAGATGCCTTGTGATTCTTTATTTTGCAATGTTACAAGAAGAAATAGTCAGCTAACAGTTCCTCCCTTTTTGAGCCTGTGCCCCAACATATGAAAGGGTATATTCAAAACTGCTTTCACAGTTTCTCTGATTGCCTTAACAGTTGCATGGTCTCCCAAGTCACCCACGCAGAATGAATACCACGTGTTGCTGAATAAGGCAGGTCTCCAGCGACATAAGCAGCAGCAGCTGCAATGGCAAACCAGTGAGGATAAAGCCAAGAGCAGAGAAGCTTAATACATATCTACAGCAGCAAGTGCCATACCAAATCTGGCAAGCTGTAATTAAAGAAAAGTGATGTTGGTTCTGCCTTTTACCCAATTGCTCAGTGGTGCGTCATTCACCCAAGATGCAGGACGAGCGCACCCCTACACTCCTCCACCTCCTAGAAGAGCTCCTACGTTCTGGCAGTGTTGAGCAGCAGAAAGCCCCAACTCTCCCACATTTGTCACTTGTGATAAACTTCCTCCTGTCACACTTTAGAAGACGTGCTCTGGCAAGTCTTCTCAGCAGATTCCTAACGAATCAGGCCATACATAAAACAAGCGAAGAAGGAGGTACCTGCACTTGACACGGTTTTATCACACTATTTCAAAATTCAACAGGGCTGTTTTGTGCATCCTGCTGGGATTCTAACTGAACTGCTATTTCAAATACATTTCATCCAAATCAGTTTGGGAGATACCGCCAAAAAAAAAAAAAAAAGTTCATCGGTGAAATAAAAAACCCCCTTGCTGACTACTTTCTACCATAATAAAAATTAAGGATCTGAATAAATGAGTGACAAATTATATAGCCATTTAAAACATGCAAGTAGTGATAACAGCGTATCTACCTGCTCTAGAAAGACATACATTAAAAGTAAGACTTAAATTTTGTTCCAAAACACCATGTCACAATGCTTAAAAAGCAACGAGAATCAATCTTTTCCTAGGAAAGTAAGCAAAAATACAATTGCAAAACAATTAAAATTCGTTCCTTAAATCAAGGTTTTCTGTCTGTTCACCTAAATAACAATTGAATTTTAGTTAAATTACTTAAATTAACAAATTAAGTTGTTTAAATTAAGCTGTTCAATATTTAATTCTAACCACACTATTTAGTCACAATATCATGAAAAACACCGACTACTGCCACAAAGATGGCTCTTTTTCTCTAACACCTCATCGTATTACATGTAACCAACAAGATGGGCAGACAATTTAAACAATGGGAGGCTATAAAGTGCTACATCTGTTTTGCATCAAATCATGTGGCTCAATGCAGAAAGTGTTTTGGACCTTGGCACCTGAGTATTTTCTGGGTAAGTAAAAACCACATAAGCCTTCAGACAGCTCAGGAGCGGCAAGCAGAAACCCTCCTGGCTCCAATCAGTATCCGGTAAGTGGAACAACCTTGAGAAGCTGTTTGCTGCCAGCATCATTTGAAAGCATTCTGGCCAGTTTTAACTTGCCGCTCAGTACTGCAAAATCAACAACACTATGTAGCAGGCCTAAGCACCAGCCCCCTACTCCCACCAACTTAACAGCCTTGAAAGGCAGCTCACAACCCAGAGACTGACAGAGCCCACAGTTTTTAAGAATATTCATCTGTCTGCCTGCCCATGGGAATTCCCTGAAAGTGTGCCTTAGAAATGAGCCATCGCTCTGCCTGCAGACAAGAGGAATAGATTTTTCCGAAACTTGCACTCCTGTGTCGACTAGGGAGTTCATGTATGTGGATTCTCACTCCTGATTCATTATCACCAAGCCGTTCTCTTTCAATTACAGCTGGTATGTTTGCTGTCTTGGTGACCAATTGGCAAGGAGGACATTTTCACAGGAACTTGCTGATCTCAAGGGACCAGGGATGATCAGCAGTTCTCACTATTCTACTCCAACTTTTCCTGTTGTAAATGGGTAAAATACCCTAAATGGTATAAATTACCATTTGTTAGATTTTCTGCAGAACTATTATATCTTTGCTATTGTTTTCTTTTGAAGCAAATATTGTTTATAAACTGATACCACCATACACAATTTCCCAATCAACCATCTATACCTCCTAACAACTATCAGAAACATCAGAAAGTGGCATTGTGCTTTCATTTTATGTGTAAACTATTAAAATAGATGTTCCACGAAAAATGTCATTTGTACATCAGCAAAAATATGCCCAGGTTTTCTCAGAAGTCATATTGTTATTTAATTTGTTTTTCAGTTTCATACGTTACTAGCAAAAATACTGCTATGGCAAAGAGGCACTTCTCTGCATTGGTATCAATTCTTCACAGCTGAGACAGAAAGGACACTACTCACTCTGTACATCTTGGAAAGCTTTGAGATACTCTACAGTGAGGAGTGGCTGAGGCAGTTCACGGATAAAGAGTTTTAAAAGACTTGCTGCATCATGTTGCTTTACATTTTCCCAGTTGAAAGCCCCTTCATAAAATTTTGCTTCCAGTTCTTGGCAAAGACTCTGAAAGGCAGTAGATACAGAGAACACCAATAACACTTGGCTGCTGGAAGTCATGCATTATACACACAGCAATACTTTTCCATACTTCGAAAGGGGGAAAAAAGGGACATCTGAAATATCACTTAACTCCAGCTGCCGCTGATCTTTTGCTACAAAAAGATAAACTGGGGATCAGAAGCACTGAAAGCAAACGCATAGTAATAGGCAGCAGACGGCCAAATCACATAGGAAGAAATCCCATGGGCCTGCCTTAGGGCCATATAGAATATACTATAAGAACCACATATCATATTCATTCACGTAAGGATTATGACTTCTCCTCCCCCAAAATATTAAGATGTGACTGATATACATAGCAATTCTGAAACTACTACCAAAGGGTGTTGCTGTAATGCATGCATGGCCATTTTCATAAACAAGTATGGCAATTATGCTTGTTGACACACAGTTTCCTATCAAAACATACACTAAGGTGAGACTGGTTCTCTTTTTAAAAAACAGGGAAAACATTTGTGTAACTGGATAGCTGGGTGTCTTGCCATCTACAGGGAACTCTATGCCAGTGGGCACATACAACTTTGCACTGGATATCAAACATGCCCTCTATGGAAAGGGACTGTACTGCAAAACATGAGGTTATGCAGCAGAATAAACAGCACTGAAAGTCTCAGTGATACCTCGTAAATCTGGGGTTGGGAAAGGGCGGGGTACTGTTGGCAGCGGACATTACTATATCCCTGCCTTGCTCCCATGGCAGTGCTATTACTGGGCTTCCAGACATGGACAAATGGGAACACGCTGCAAAGACTGAGTCCTTCTTAGTCTCCCATTAAGCATCAGTCCCGGCCTTACACTCACTTAATTTATTTCCCAGTCCCACAGAGTGGGAAGTGGCCTCAGTATAGGGCCAGTGGCCCTGAGGCACCTCTCAGAAGTCCCTCCCTTCTTCTTTCCCCAGTTCTTCCAGACAGAAAATGAGGACAGAGACACTGGCTTGTTTTGTAAAGTATGTGAGATGAAGCGAGGGAAAGTACTAAGGAAAAATATGGCCTTAATTATTTATCTGGACAAGAAGGGCACACTGGATAGAGGATACTAGATACATTTTTAAGATACTGTTCTCATTAAATTTCACTTTGTCCAAATGGAAAATGGATCTATTTCCAAAGAAAACGTGGACACTTAGGTTGACATAAAAGCTGGATGTTCTCAACTGTCCTCCAGACAGATCTTCTGTCTCCACTGACTACGTAGGGGTTTCAAAGGTGCCAAGATCCTAACTCAGATGTCTAAAGTCAAGTGGGTATGATTTCCTGCTCATCAACAAAAGCAAGCTTTAGAAATAAAGATGACAATTCTCCCTCTGAGTCTCATCAGCTCATCCATCGACATTCAGACCAAAATCACTGTGGCAAATGCAGTATTAAACAACTAGATAAAATGAATTGCCTTATCTGAGAGGCAAGAGCAGAAATGTCAACTATGCATCCTAATGGACCAATGCTTACATTTTAAAGTAAATGTATTTAACTATGGGGTATTACAGATATGCAACGCAATTTTTTAGTAACTCCTCTAAAATCTATAGAATAAGATACCAAAATATTTTTTCTTGAGATTATCTGTGCCCTTCTATAAAACTACATAAGGAGGAAACTACAGGAGAAAAAAGTTTAAGAAAATTAAAAGAAAACATCAGTCCTTTAGTGTGCTAAATTCTTTGTTTTTCTATAAAGTTTTCCATTTGAATAAGTAAAGGAACTTAACATCTTTGCTAACAAAACAATTGCTTAATTCAAAGAAGCAGCTCCTGCAAATAAATAGGCAAAAAATTAATGAAAGTCAAATGGTGAATGATCCTCTGCCTGGGAAATCGTATTAAACTGATAAAATCAAAGAATAAACAAACAAACAAAACCACTCTGAAATCATTCCAGTACGCAGGACTGATGAAAAGTGGAAAATAAAGAATGGAGGAAAACTGTAAAAAACCCCGTATCCTAGTTACTGGTAAATAAACAAAGCCAATTTCCATAATATTCCCTTCTTTCAGTTGTTTCTAATGAACCAGCTGCTGGACCAAGTTCTACACAACAAAGGCTGGCAGACGTCTTCGGACAGCTGAACCCACTTAAATGATTCTCTCCATTTAGTTCAGACTGTCTTTTTAACACATTGACTCTTGGCATGAATCATACTGTGTATTTCATTTCCTGCATTAAGGCAAATACTGGGGAAGAGTCTGCATGTAATTGGCACTCACTCTGCGAAGTGTCAGTGTGCACAGACGTGCCTAACAAGATTGCGCTTAGTGAGCTGAGTAATTTATTTTTATGAACCGCAGTATAACGTGAGAGGTTCTTCAGCGCATGCTGGCTGCCTTGCTCTGTAACCCAGGTTAAGTCTAGCTATTAAAATAGGCTCACAATGCCAGAGTAAATCTTCCTCCTGGGGTAGAAAGACTGTGCATGAACTGTTCAGATGATTAAGCTGGTTCAGGGGAAAAGCAAAAGGCTGGAAAGCTGGTGCCAAGAATTAATGAGATTTTGGCACAACTGAGTTTGAAACGTAGCCTTGACTCTCCTTCAAACTTGGAACTCCAGTCTTCTCCCCAAAACTACACTGGATGAAACCATCAGCTTTCTGGCTAATATAACTCAGTTTTCTTTGTAAAGAGATTTTGCTTTCTATTTTTGAAGATTTTCATAACAGCCTGATGTTAAAATATATTTGTATGATAAAATAAAATCAGCAAACACAGATAAGTTTGGGGGGATGTTGAGAATCTGTGCAGTGTTTTACCTTTACTCTTGTTGCAACTCCTGGTATTCTAAGAAGTCCTTCTGTTTCCAGAGTTGCCTCTTCTATCTGGGCAATCAGCTGTCAAACACAAACCAAATTGCATGAACGAAGATGCCAATTAAAAATTACTGGTAGATAGTTCTGATATATTGGAGCCTGTGTGTGTGTGTGTGTGTGTGTGTGTGTGTATGCATGCATTTGTGCACGCACAGATGTAACAAGCAGACACACAAACACACAGTTTACAAATGGATTACAGTTGTTGTAGATGTAGAACAAAACCTTTAATATGGCTTACCTGTTTTATGAGCACTGTTAAAGAAGAGTTTGTCTATTTTATTAAAAAAGAAAACTGTATTTTTTAGACCTCCTTCATGTCTCCTCCAACGACTGAAGCATTTTTTTTCCAAAATTACTCTGGCTTCAAAAATAAATCCCAATTACTACCCTTGTTAAAATGTCTCCGAATCAAAACAATTAAGGTAACATTAGAGATACAGCACTAACTTTCTCACAAATACTCTTCTTTACAACTTTACCAGAGAGGAACTAAGTACTTTTAGGCTTTCAAGAAGCTTCAGTTTTGCAAATACTGGCATTCTCCTAACAAACTCAACAGTTTGCAATCCTACATATGGCTTAGATAAAGTAGTAGAAATTCTGTGAAAGTACTTAAAACACGTATCATGAATTCTGTTTCTCTAAAAGATATGCTTAGAAGTATTCACTGAAGGATGGATCTAAGAGTATTCAAAAGAAATTTGTAAACGTCAAAAGCTGATGACATCATTTTAGCACAAATAATTCTCACAATGTTTAACTAGGGCAGTGCCTTTGTTACATACCTTCCTGTGCCAGCTCTTGAGTAAGAAAAATTATGCAACAGTTGTATTTTCTCCAGTTACAGAAATTAAAGGGGGTTTGCCTACCACTGTATTTATGTAACTGATAAATGCCATAAAAAAGATCAGACAGAAAAAGCCACACAGAAAACAGCACTGAAGGTGTCACTCTGGTATATTTTCCTTGGTTAGAAAAAAAGAAAGAAAAAGTGCTAAATGGCCACATCCAACTCTCAGCCGTACCCGGCTTACACTAGAGCAGTGGCTGCCACTCTCATCTGTTGGGCACAAAGATGTGGGCATGTTGTGTGATTTGCCACCATCCCCATGTCTATGGGGAGGCGAGGTCTGGTGGCACTGCCAGCGGCCATGACTTGTTCGCACACACTCACTCACAAGTGCCCCCTTGGCAGGCAGAAAGAGGTGGCCGCTGGCCACAACCAGCCTCCTGCCTATGGGAAATACCCTCTTCATCTCTATCAGGGCTGCTTTGCATGGCTTCATTAGCAGGCCAGAGACCTGAATTACTATCAGCAGAAAATTATGGTGGAGATACATGGATCGGTATTACCCTCAAACCTTCTGGTCAGAAGACCCCTAGGCTAAATTATGTAATTATTTTTAACCATAATTCCTCAATGAAATAAAAACTAGGTGTATTTTTTATTAAAAGAATTTTTTTAATTAAGCAGCCTTCCTATTAGCTTGGTTTGCTTCATTTCAGTGATAACCAAGGTATATTTAAAAAGCAATAAGCACAAAAATGTTCTTTCTTGCACTTTATATAAATCCCCTATTCTTGGAAAGCATCTGCTGTAGAGAACAGGCAGAAGAAATGGGAAACTTTTTATTTTCATATTCTCATTTAAAGAAAAACTGTATTCCAAATGATGTCTGCACCTTGCAAAACAAATCACATCTATAAGCTAGAAATGTTTATGTAAAATTTTCTTCCTGAAGAACTATGCTTACTATGTTGCTAGGACAGCACAGTGATCAATCACTTTTTGTCATTTGGTTACTTTTTTTCTAGATAGCATCCTTCCCAGAAATGTATTTTTGTGATCCTGAGGAAGCAATTTCTGGCATGAATGACACAGCAATAATTTTGAGAGAGTGATGCAAAACTACTATGAGGAGTTTTCTGTTTCCTGAAAAATAACAAGGAGGTCCCCAAATCTACTGAAACGGTGATGACACAGTTTAGTGTCAGTGATAGGACAGGTCCACACACTGTGGTCTCTCCCTTCTCATGCAATGAGACCTGCTATGCATGGGGCAGTAAATCCAGGGTCTCCATCATCTTTCCTATTATCTTCCCCATTACCATGACATGATATGGGCCAAAGCATCCCCCCATGTACTAAAACAACAAATCTTCTGGAAAAGGGCAGCTGCCACCACCAGAGGCAGTTATCCAGCCCACTCCTTAGCTAACTGTCTCATGGCCCAAATCACTTCTGAAAAGAAAAAAACACTTCCTAGAAAGGTAGGTTCGGCCTGTGGGTCAGGGATTGAGAATTTCTATGGAATTTCAAGTATTTGCTCTGAAAAAATAAAGGGTAGCCCTACTGATGATGAAAGTTACACTACCATTATGAAATGGAATTTGGCTGCAGTGAGTTCTTACACTGATTGGCAGTTTTCACAGGCTTACTAGTAAACTTGCCTAAATCATGGAGGCCAATTGTAACAAAAAACAGACTTTATTCCTTTAACTCAAAATATATCTGACACAAAGCAAAATAGCACACTTACTGAATTAATAAGTAAAGCTGCAAATAAAAGTTACAACAACTTTGACTGATTAGAGTAATACAGTGAAAACTTTGCTATAGGGAGCAAATAAAACCAGGACAAAATGTTATTTGTTTGTCATTTGCAGGTATGTAAGAAGTTGACTTGTTTGTGCCTATTTACCTTTTGAAAAATCAGTGGTATCTTGGTTCCTGGCACCTTCTTCTGATCCTGTTCCAGTAAAACTGACAGTGGGACACCAAACAAGCCAGAATCTGAAGAATAAAGCAAAAGAAACTGAGATGTTATCCACATCTGTTCCAATACATAATGACATAAACCACATTTTTGAAGCAATAAGCCTATTCAGAGCTATTGACCTTTTGTTCAAAGTGTTTGAATGTCTTTGTCAACGAAGTTATTACACAAAGCATTCTGGCTAAAAGGATTAATGCGTCTCTTCCTTCAACGATAAACCAGAAGTCTTCTGTTTTGACTTCAAATTGCCATCCACATACTCTGCAGTACAGTGAAGCAAACTGCGTAAATGAACCATCTGCGTGGTTCTGGTTTGCAGAATGGGTGTGATGATGACCCTGCAATGCAGATCTTCATCACTCAATGCAGGTTATTATAGTTAAGATGCAAATGGCATAAGTAAAATATCCAGAAATTTGGCTACTAAAATGAGACAGATGTCATTATCACCCAGAGTTACTCTGAACACTTCTCTCTATGAGGGTTTTTGAAAGAAGAGCTTTACAACCCTTGTGCTTTTGCATTATACAACACTGGCAGGATAGCAAGATCACCACCTTGCCAAAGATGTTTTGCCTTTTCCCCCCCCCCCCAAACAAACACAAAAGTACAGCTAAGTCTTGGTTAGAAAATGGTCTTTACAATAGTATTAAGGCAATGCAAATTAAAAAAAAAATGGAATCTAGTCTCAGTTAATCTAGCCCTGATGCAAAACTAGCCTTAGTCTTCAAGTAAATGGGACTCCCATGTGTTTATGTCCCAGACGAATAGAAGTAAATGACCATTAAAAGAGATCTATACTAGTAACTACTAACCCGAAGTTTGCTGGCATAGAACTCTGTCAGAAGTACTGATAATTGCTGTATGTGCAATTTTTCTGAAATAGCATATAACACCAAATGTAGCTAAAAACTCCTGCTTGGTATGATGTCATGCCAATACTGAGCACAGAACAGCTGTAATTACTAAAAAGATGTCAGCCCTTGAGGGAATGTGATATTCGTCAAAGAAACATCAGTTTCAGTGCCAAATCAGGGAGTTCTTGCATCTCTATCAGCGTAAAAAGTCTACCTATAAAATAGATAGAGACTTACACATACACTCAATATCCATACCCCGTAGTTTTATCACCCTGAAGATCTTGTCAATAGTAACAGTTTCTACTGAGATGAAGTTGGAGAAACAAACTGTAGGAAGTCAATAGAAAGACAGGGCTGGGCACAGTACAGCATCCCACAGAAGAATTATGTTTTACATACTCAAGCACCAAGGGGAACAGCCAATAGATACACCATTGTATGAATCAATAGGCCAAAGAGCACTTCAGGAGTGAAGAGGTGAGCATCAGGTAGAGCAACAAGGCACTGAAGGCATTACATTGCAAAAGCAGATTTGTTTGGCAGAAGGGGTGACATGTCATTGTCTATTTCCTAAACATTTCCATGAGTCTAGCCCATCTTTTTTAACTTGGGGAAAACCAGGGCTTTTAATCAATTCAAATGTTTTTTATGACTGCCTGTCATTCACATAATAATGCTATAAGTGAAATTCAAGTAACAATAAATTTGGTAAGAAGAATCAATTAAAACTAAGAGCCAAAAATACAAGAGAAGAAAGTGTTTTGTCTCTATTTATTAGTGAGAGCATAAGCACTTCTGCAAGAAGAAAATGCATTTAAGGGATCAAGGTGTCATAGATGTTTCTGTGTATGCCTTTTGCATTTAAAAAGTTATTTCCTACTACTGTAAAGTGAAGAGCATATTCTGAAGAATTTATTGTACCTTGCTGTATATCTCTCAACCATCTCTGTTGCTTTCAATTATTTAAAGTGAGCTATTGCACTGTCACATTCACCGAACCTTGACAACAGGGTTTTGGCCAAAGCAGGTTCGTGATTAACTGGGAACACATTTCAAGCTCCTGTAAAGCATTTAGCAGAAGCCAGAAATACAGAAAACAAACAAAGCACTGAAAACCTTTAGTATCTTGAAATTGGTTTCCACATGTCCTATGTTCCCAAGAAAAGTACTGTGATTATACATATGCTCCAATGGCTTGCAGAGCAAAATGATGCTTTGCAGCTGTCTTGACATCCTCTGCAACAGTCCAAATCTTCCTCTTAATGTGATGTCATTCAGCATAAAAACTGCATTATGGCCTGAGTAAATATTGGATGGGCAAGGCCTATGTGACACAGGAAAGTTTGTACCAGACAGAAGCGAAAAGCAGGTGACAAAGGCTCCCAGCATCTCCAGCCAAGGGCAATGAAAGCAAAAAAGTCAGGTAGAAGTAGCACAGGAAAGCAGGAAAAGAATACCCACAAAGAGCACATCCACGTGCCCTCCCAGGGAATAGATCAGCACATACAAACTTCCGTGAAGCAATTCTTCCTGCACAGCATGCTACTAAGATAGTTCCCTTTCTTCACTCCTTGGTTTACCTGCTCAGTGACTGACCTGAATCTTAACTTTGGACAGAGAGCACAGTCCCGTAGCTGGAGTGACTACACGCAGGAACTTGCTTAAAGTGTGCCTTGAGTTAAGGTGTATAATTAAATGCTTCTCAGGACCTATGTTACTATTTATATATTAATATAATTTTTCTGCTGGAAAATTATAAAGAACTGGATGCGTTTGTTTTATTGGATTAAAACAGACCCATTTTTTGGTTCAGAATATGGAACACCGACTCACCTTTGGTTTTGATTTTTACAGCTTTTTGCTGCTTGAATTCTGTCCCAAGTATGTCATAGAGAGCAGTTAATTCAATCAGTGCTAAAGAATAGACTTTCTTCATGTCCTGAGGGGCCAGGTCACCAATCTTTGTGGTACCTGTTTTGTCCTTCGGCAGCCTGAAATTCTAAAAGCAGAGATTTGCAGCAGAGTGAATAATCCAAGTCATAACAAATTACTTAGCTTGGAGGCTGTGCTTCCTTCAGGGTACAACCTTTCATCATCAAGCCTGCTGTTACTAACTAAATCACGGGATAATCCCCCAAATAGGTTGAAAAGCAGGTGATCTTAAAATCATAGAAGGATTTAGGCTCCTAGTGACTTCTGGAGGTCATCTAATTCAACTGCCTGCTCAAAGCTAAATTCAAAGTCTGATCGGGTTGCTTGTTGCATTGTCCAACTGAATTTTGAAAACTCCCAATAACCTCTGTTGGCACACGTTCCAGTGCTTAATGCCCTCATGGGGACTTTTTTTCCTTTGCAAAACAGAATTTCCCCTGTAGTCACTTGTGTCCATTGCCTCTTGTCCTTTCGCTGTGCACCTCCAAGAAGAGTCTGGCTTTGTCTTGCTTGTAACCACCCACCACCACCACCACCTTCTGCATCCTTTTACAATTCATAGTAGTGGAAATTGCTGTCCATGAACAACCCTATGCCTGTACAACAGAAATCTCTCTGCACTTACACACACAAAATAACATATCTGGCTGCCATACAAATAATAATAAAGGGGTTCCCTTCTTAGGGAAGGGGGATCCTTAATTATGGCTCATTTCTACTGCACTAAATGCTCAGAAGTTGCAGTCAGAGACCAATATAAGAAATTGAGCCGAGAGGGCGAGGGAGAGGGACTTCCCAGCTCATAGAGCTTTTTAACTCCATTTCTCACCAGCAGGCTTTTAAGTAAGACTCTTGCCTGTGCCCGACATTAGCAGTGAGCGTGACTCAAAGCAGGAAGGTTGACAAGACCTTCTTCCACTTGGAAAGATACATTATACTCCAGAATTATTTTCTCATCCTGTACAAACCCAGCGATAGCGTAGATGAATTGGTGGTTATGGTACATGACTACAAGGGCACATACCGAAACATAAACATAATTTACAAATTGTAGATATATAGTCAGTTTCCTACCTTGAGGTTTCATTGACTTGCACAAACACGTATGTTTAAAAATAGCTGCCAATGACAAAGGTGCAACAAATACAAATTGTAGATTTAAACAGGTAACTCCCTTCCTTTTCCTATCATTTTGCCACTACTTTCATCACTGAAGGCAAAATCCCATAGCCATATCTTTGAGCAATCCTTCATAAGCTCTAGCTAAAAGTATAGTTAAAGTATGTATTATGCACATATATATGTGCATACATACAGAAGTAAATTAAAGTATAGCTATCGTTTCCTTGTTATAGGCTGCATTAGAGAAACATGACTCAAACGCTTTAGAATCCATTTCTAAATACCCGTTAGTGTCTGGTTTATAATGTTTAAACTAGGATACATGGGGTAATTACTATTTGAAGATCTGCGCACGTCCTTATCTAAATTAAGTGTTCAAAGAACTGCGAAACATTATTACTTCAGACACTATGTTTACTCAGACATGTTCGCATACACTGTTGGGGAAAAAAAAAAAAGATGTTTTTCACACCAGTCATTAGTTTACAGGTTATACATAACTGCATGTTCATGAACTGTTAGGTAGAGAGAGATCCTGAAAGAGATGCCTGAAGATCAACAACAAAATGCATTGGAGGATCTTCTTTTGTATTTATTTGGATTCATTCAGAATAAGTCTTTTTTTATTAAGAGTTGGAAAGTAAGACTGAGCACAAACTAATCCTTAATTTCCTGCCATTTGACTTTAGACTTCTACAGACCATTCTGTTCTTCATTCTCATCCCTCACCTATCTGCATTGGATAACTGCACAAGGTTTCTCAACCTTTCCACCAACCCTTTTTAAATGACAACAGAGATTTTTATTACAGAGGTAAAGCATTTCACCTCAGATAACGGGAAAAGGGGCTGTAAACAAGTAAGGACACAGTTTGTGTACAACTACCACTAAGCCACTATTCCACTTCATACTGTCAGTCCATTATTGCTTACACATAGAGTGCATTTTGCCAGACAGACAATGACATAAATAGGCATAAAAGTAGTTACTTCCATGTTATTTAGATTACTATTCCCAAAAATGAGTTGTCTTGAGAAGGTCTGTCTCCACGAAGCTGGATCCGACAATGTTCTTCTAAATCTAAGTCACCCACCACCATATAAATATCATCCAAGTAGTGCCAGTAGTAAAAACAAAGAATGAGAGCAATAAATAAAAAACACCTACCGGGAGAAGAGTATCACCCCCTCCACCCTTGCGCATTTTGCCTACTGAGCTGTCTTTGAGATTAGCTGCCTGTTCTGCAAACGATATCTCCAAATTGATGTCAGTGTCTGAAAACGGCATGTCTTCAAGTGAGCTCTTCTGCTCATCAGTTCCAAGACTAAACTTCGGACCTGAAAACAGAGTAGAAAAAACTAATAATCAACAGCAGCACAACTGAGCATCACTCAGTGCATGACAGTAAGTTTAAAACCAAGTAGAAGTTAATGCTGTGCAAGGGATGGACTTTCTGGTTACAAGTTCACCCATGTGAATTGTCTGCATTTTTTACGTCAGTTGAAAATGTAGTTTCTTACAAGGGTCTATCTTTTATGGTTTTTCTTTAATAATTCTGCCAAGGCATGAGGTTTTCTCCTATTTATCTATTATGAAAAGATAAAGCAATCCACCTCAAACAAACAGCAGACTGTTGTTTGTTTAAACTGCTGTTAAAATTTCAAAAGCAGAAGAGAATGTTTTCTCTATGATCTAAAGTGTTAACATCTGGGAATAACAGGGAGTACACAGATCATGTCTTTGTCCCAACATCCCTGTCCTCACCTCAGCCTGAGGAGTCTAGATTCCTCAACACTGTTTGGATATGTTTCCATGATACAGGGAAGGACTAAGTACACAACAATGGCCTTACTTCTCTTTCTTTGTTTGTTCAAGGAATCAAACACTAGACAAATTTAGAACTTTTTTTTTTTTTTTTTAAAAAAAACCAAACAAACCAGAAGGGAAAAAAAGGAGAGGCAGTTCTGCTTTTAGAAAAAGTAGTCTAATTTCATAGTAAATCAACCATTGTTTTTCAGTCTGAAGTTAAAATATATCATGAAACAAGCAAGAGGAAAATTATATTGTAAATAACACTATTTAATACAAAGCATCAAAGACAATTTAGCCAGAGAAGGATTCTGATCTCTCCACCATCTCTCTCGTGATGTGGTACTTCTTAAAGGATCCAGGACTAGGTTCCTTGTACAAGACATGACAAATACCTTGCAAGTATTTGTGATGAAATTCAGACTTTCTTAAAACCAGCACAAATATAAACAAATCAGTCCTGTTCATTTCAATGGGACCATGATTCTGCCACTGGCTCCTAGGCACAGGAGACTGCAGCCTGTTCAAAGCTAACATACTTCCAAGTGCAGGAAAAGTGGGATGGAAATGGAGATGAGTTGAGGAGGAGAACCATGAGCAGTGCGTATGCTTTGATATATTAGTATTGTGTAACATAATAGATTAATTTCTTTACACCACTGTGGGAAATTTTTCTATGGCCTGGAATAACTGTGCTAAACCAAGCCAAAAAAAAATTCCCAGAAAATAGTTACAGCTACAGCAACATTTGACCTTGAAGCAGAGGAAAGGCTGCAGATAGGCTGATTAAGGCAGAAGGCATCAGGGAAGTGCTGCTCTATGCTGATACTTTCAGTGGTCTGCAAAATAGCTGAACTGCAAGCCTGCAAACCGAACAACATATGAAGCATCAAGTTTAAAAGAAAAAAATTACACCAACTAAAAATTTTTTCTGAATGGTATCTGCATCTAATTGAAAGACTATACACAAGACAAGACTAGTCTCTGATATTCTTTAGTGCGAGTCCTGAAAATTACCTCAGCCTGCCGGGGCCAAACTCAAAGGCCCTGATAGGCAAATGGCTGCAGCCACCACAGCCACTCTCTAGTAAGGCACAGTGCTTTATGCAACTGCTCCCACATCAGTGTAATTGATCTAGAGCTGAGACACTTCCAGAGAGAGAAGGTGGATTTGAGTTAACACTTTGACTCTACTTACAACCAAGCAATGCTGTGAGAAGTAGAATAAAACATTTCCAAATTTTGCCTCTCGTGTGTGTCACTCACCACTTGCTCTTCCAGAGTGGCTCCTGCTCACTTTCTAGAGACCCCGAAAGATGCCTGGGGCATACGCTAAAGATTAAGCTGATCCTGAAACTAGAGCTGCTCCTTTTGGTAAAGAGATATGTGAAACCTCAGTAACCAAACATATCCAAGGTCAAATTCATCCCTGGCTTCGATCTTTGGCCTCCCTGTGTGTATATCTGTATACATCATGTAAACTGTTTAATGCATCCGAACTAAAGGAAAACGGTTCCCCGTCCCCCCAAGACTTTTGTCATGCTAATGTGGCCTATACATGACCTACATACTTCCTACCAGCCTGGGAGGGATCTGATGTTAACAAACAATAAAGCAGTAGCTCCTATTTCAGTCCTCTGGTCATACGAAGGTGCCGTGTAAAGCAGATGTCTTGGTAATGGTGTACACATTTTAAAAGTCTGGAAATGCTGCTGTTGTGGGGAGTTTCTTCTTGGTCGTATAGCCTTGCTCCTATTGTTGTGCATTCATAACTAGAAAGCAGCTGTAAGAGGAAGCAGCTTTGGTGTTCTGCCAACCTGCCAACTGCATGCAATATTTCATGAGATAAATGCAAGTGCGATACAGAAAAATGTAAATATTATCTATAAGGATGTGGAAACTGTATTTTACATTAGTCATGTACCCTTTCCTTGGTTCACAGTGCTATTTAAAGATCACATAAAATTATGAGAATTCTTCAGGAGTGGGATGCGGATTACGTTTTGGGCTTCTTTTCAACAGGACATGGAAATATCGGAAGTGTCAACCTTGCTATTTCCTAGTTTTGCAGGGAACCTAGAGTACACCCCGATGGAGGTATGCTGATAGATCTTAATTTATAATTGGAAAGGCTGATTTTTTTTTTTCTTTGACTGACAAAGCATTTCTCTAAAATGCTAATTCATAGATGATTTTAAATAGAAAATAAAAAACTTTGTAATCTTTTCACTAACACTCTGTCAGTCCGGCCATAGATTCCTTATTTATCATGTAAAATGAAAAGCAGAAACAAACTCTTTAATTAAAAAATACAACCACATTTCAGTCTTTTTACCTATCAAGAAGCAAACATCACAGCTCTTTTCCCTCATGTTACACACAGTACATGCAATTCTTTCATCCATTTGCCAGATCATTATGCTTTGAGGTTGCCCTTACACAGAGGTTTTATTTAACATTCTTCCCTTGTAGCTAATCCTCTGTGTTCAGAAGAACAACTGCAGTCCCACAGTAAACTGACTTTTGCTGCTCCCCTATTTAAGCTAACAAGTATTTAGCTTTTCATCTGCTTTATTCTTTCCTTTTTATTTCTTGAGATGTCTCAACCAACACGGTTATTTACTCCTTTTCACAGGCATCCAAAGAAAATTACTTTTTTTCTTTTGTAGATGTTGAACATATTGCTAGCTTTGCAGGTCTTTAGTGAGTGTTATGGATTGTTAATACGATAATTTCTTTTGACAGCTTAACACATGATTCTGAATTTTCTTTTCGTTTCCTGTAGACATGTTTTGTACCTACATGAAACAAAGAGGCACGTAAAGCCAGTAAGGGAGGGTGCTTCCAAAAAAACCTCAAATATGCATCTACCAACAACAAAATCTTAGGAACTCATTAAACTGTTCTGTTTGAGCAGGATCAGACAGAAAAGAATAAAAACGTAATGGTTTTGTATTATTCCCTGAGTTTGCTTACGTTGTTTAGGCAAGAAACAAGGTGTGTTGGACTGGCAAGAAAGAAGGAGTGAGCACAAGTTCACACAGCCCATGTATGCTCTAAGGGCAAACCATTATCATCTTCAGTCTGGCAGAAGCACTTGGGAATGCAGCATTCAAATGCAAAGTTAGGAACAGAGTCATCAGGTTCGGAGGAGAGCCAGAGTCATTCCCTCTAACAGTTTTAAGACATCTCAATTCAAGCTTTGGATTTTTTTTGTAATGTCTGAGATGTTATTCATATTTTTCAGGTAAAACCGGTACTACTTCTCTGTCAAAGGGGGTTTCCATTTTAAAATAGTGTCTTTAGATTTGGATTTAATAAATATTTAGTATCTCTGAAATATCAGGCATTGTTTACTTTTTGCCTTAAATTCATTCACTGTTTGTATAACACTAATTTGCTCATCATTCTGGAGAAAAGATCACAGCACAGCACTGAAACAGGTGTGGTACTTTTAACATCACCGAACTTGCATGGTTTGACGGCAAATTGAACTGATTTTTTCTTCCTGCTCCACTGTTGGCAGCAGAGCCCACTTTAGCATGTTGACAAGAGCAGAAGTGTATCAGGATGTAAGCAGGCTGCATTTGCCATCCACATCACAATCTGTGCTGAGAAGAGCTAGCATATGGGATTTGCCTTTCAGAACTTCCCATTTCTGAAGGGTTCATCAGGGCCACTGGAAAAAAAGAACCAGATGTGATAAAAACTCTGTAATAATTGCTTGGTAATTTTCCAGCTCTGAATCCTACAGTGCAGTTTATTGACACAAGCACCAGGCATCTCTTCCTTCCCTTGTGCTGAACCAGCAGTCTGGCAGTCCTCCCAATTTTTTACTGTTCTTACTGGAGTGAGGTTTGCTGAGAGTGAGGGAGGATTAACAGCACTTCTGGAAACACACAGATTTGGTGATATTCAGGGCTGGTTTATATTCATCTCTCCCACTTCAACTTCCATGCACATCCTGTATTGTTTGTTGCTGTTTTCTAAGTCTAATTATAGATTAAGTAACTTGCAGTAGGGAACTTGATTTGCCTGCCTGCCTATTTAAGTGGCCATAGGGTTCGGTATAACACCTATGTGCTATCCAGTCCCCCGAAAGAAGAAAAAAAACCCAACATACAAACAATGCAGAATAGCAATGCAGTATCTTAAAACTTAGATGGCTGCCAGTTAATATTCTGACCTGTGAGGGGTATGGTGGTATAACAGACATGGTGCAACCCCTACTTCGAAGAAACCTAAGATGATGGAGGGCAGCCACCCTTCTATTACTGGGCCTGAAGAACAGCAGAAAGCTTTGACAACGTCTTTCATCAAAATTCATACTCTCAAAACAGAAACTATGGAATCAGTTAAGGACTTCTGTGATGCTCTGTCCTACCAGGCAGTGAGAGGGAGGGGTCTTCCACGGGTACTGCACCCCTCTTGTGTAATGACGCGCTGTTGAACACAACCCAGTCCTACACACACAGAATGGTATTTCCCTTCCATTTTCCTTAAAAAGGTAAACAACTTTTTTCTTCTATCCCTGTTCTTCTTTCATTTTGAGCTGCAGATAAATAGCCAGTTCTCACTTTTTTTGGATGTTTATAGTCCATTTGTTTTTGTTCTCTTGTATGCACTGATGAGCTTATGTATAGTGCTTCATTTCCTGTACTGTACAGCAGAGATAAACCAGAAAGGATAAATTAAGGATCAGGAAAGACCTAAGCATAAGCTATGAGAGGAGACTTCTCCCAGATGACTCGATTATAAGATGATCACTGGTAACAAACAAGGTTTCCTGGATGGCTCAAAGGACACTATCCACAGCCACACTTAAAAATTTTATACCACAACAATGCAGGCCAGAACAGGTTTCTCATAAGAATTTAATTTTCTTTTGCTGAAAAGTTACTTGAAATATGGACCTATGTAGTGGCTTGTATAGTTGAAAGCCTACAAACCAAAAGAAGAAGAAGGGGGGGAAAAAAAAAAAAAAGTGAGTTGTTTGGCATTACCTTTTGTTCCATCTTGTGTTTCATTTTTGTTTTCACTTGTTCTCACAGTTGAGGGTTCACTTCCATCACAGATCTAAGAAAGGAACAATAAATATGCATGCCTATAAAAACCAAATGCATGGTTGTAGAAACACATTTGACACTGTGCAGGATTAAAACACGTAATCCCGCAATTCAGAGGTACGCAGAAGCACACCTGTGTGTTTCAGTAGAAAACCTTTTGCCAAAGTCTAAGGGGATCTGAAATCTAGGTAATTAAAAAAGAAGTAATTAAGACCATTCCCCCGCTTCGTAAAAGGCTAAGTGGGTGTAAGACTTAATTTTCCAGAGTTGCAAAGAGTAAGAAAATGTAGTCTTTGACCTGAAGCCATAGTTTGCAGTGGAAAGGCTACAGAAAGGGAATCTGGAGGAGACATTTTGACTGACTCAGTCCCAATTCCTTCCTCTTGCAAAATCTTACATGGTTGCTTCCCCTACAGAACAATCCCATCGCTTTTGCAGAGCAGACATTAAATCTGTGCTTACAGCTTAGATTCCCAACAGCAAAACTAGGACACTTCGAAGAGACAACAAAACAGGAAAGGATTTTGACCCATCTTCTCCTTTCTACAATGCTGCACTACCCAGTCTCAAGATTTGTCACATTCCATGAACTGGATGACACTGCTACAGAAAAAAATATTTCAGAACATGTAGAAAATCTATACCCATATACATATACCATATACATATGGGTATATGTATACCCATATACGTTTTTACCCATGTATTATTTTAATTATCTTTTTGGCAACTCAAATAAACAATGAATGTTTAGCACTCTGGATTTTTAATTGTATTTTACTCAAGCTCTATATAACTCCGTATTTACTGAGAAAAAAATTTCAAGTTTTAAAGATTTCTCCTACCAACACAAATCTGTATATTTACTTTTTTTTAAAATCAGGGATCTTGAGAGAAGATAGCATGACCGCCCAGAAAATTATTACTGTTTTACAGAGCAGTAGAAGCAGACTGGGAAGCTGTCAAGGTACCAAAAGTCTAGCTTCTCTTTGAGAATATAGCAGGAAATTTAGTAGAAACATCAACACAATTGTTGCGTTAATGCGAAGCACCAACACTATTGTTTTACCTTTCCTCCTGCTTTCCTCCAGGTGAAGGGAGGTTACAGGATTTTCGGAGGCTATTATTAAACTGGAATGATTTCATACAGCTGCAGATGTCTTCAGTCCTCTTTTGTTACATAAAAAGCTTTCTAATGATGGGAGAGTAACAAAGCACTGAGACAAGTTACCTAGGGAGGTTGTAGAAGCGACTTCACTACAGGCTTTCTGTGACAGATTAGATGAATAACCACAAGCAATGATTTCTGAATAATTGTCTTCCTTTGGAGAAAGGAATGCAGTATAGGTTTGAGGGCCTACACTTGTATTATCTTATTTCAGTCAAGAAGATAGGTTTAGAAGGGTTCTTTTTTTTTCCTTCAGTTATTTCAATATTTAATAAATATTCTAACCTACTGTTTTATACATCTTAAACGGCTACAATCATTTGTCTGTTTGCATTACTTCTCACTGATGTCATCAATATCAAAATATGTAGTTTAAGAGACACAGAAGTCTACTGAACACTGTGACATATGATTTTCAAACATTACAATGTGTAGCCTAAATACAGGAACATAAGTATTTCTTGTGCTTTACTGAAATAACATACTTGAAAGGGAAATTATACTGCTTTAAACTATATGATATTTTACCTAAATTGCTCTGCTATTAGATCTTGTAATTTTTAGGTGTAGTCAATTCCAAATCAGATCCCGGAAAGCTTTTATGGAGTTAATATCCCTTCTGCAACCACATGCAAAGCAGAACAGTAAAAGGGAAGTTGTGCCTCCAGAACATACATTTGAGCTTACAAACTCCCCCCAGTACATTTCACCTCTACTGAATTTGAAAGGAGTTGCCGAAGAAGAGGAAGCTGTTAGGGGAAGGAGCAAGTTAAATCTCCTCAAAACTCACGAAGCTTTTCACTGCTGCTACCACTGCATTGAACGGCAGCGGCAGCAGCAAGAATGAGGGATGGGGTCAGGTAAGCTAGCCATGGACTTCCATCAGGTCAGTTTTCTTAGGGCTGAAGATCTTGTTGCTTTTGGGGGAGCAGACAGGACACATACACTTCTCCACAGAAGAGGAATTCTAATCATAGTCTCCATTTCCCTCCTTCCCCTTTCCTGTGTATGGGAGAGGAACTCTCCCATCCGATACCCCATGAGAGAAGATAGGGACCCTTCAGGACCTGTCACAGCATCTTCCCACACACAGTTTAACGACATGCACAGGCCCTGGGAGTTAGTACGGGGTCTAAGCCCCCAGCTGACAGGCATAAAGACCTAGCCAAAACAGAGGTGGTTAGGCTGATGTCCCTTCTGTTTCTTTTTTTTTTTTAAAAAAAAAAAAAAGGAAAAAAGAGCACCAGTAAGTAAGAGGTACTGCCCCCTATCTGGCAGACCCCTCAGAATGGCTGCAGGGCACTAACACCCAAAGATAAAAGTGGGCTTTTTGTAGCTCTTTGGGTAATTGTTGTCATGAGTTTTGCATCTGCATTAAAATTAATTCAGATTAGTATCTTGACAATGGAGTGGTTGTTTTATTCATCACCTTTAAGTAATACGAGGCCAATATACATACTTCTTTCTACATACTAAAATTGCTCGATGCAATGTCAAGTCTGGACCAACACTATTCCCATAAATTCAGTAAAAAATTCCCTTGGAAATCAATGAAAAGTTAGACACAAATCTTCTGGAAATATCCCTTTTGTGTCTGTGCATCCCTCTCCTCTCCCCCCACCCCTACATGTCCCTCTCTTCTCTCTGCCAGAATCAAACAAAACAACAGACAGGAACTTACTTTTCCCTTTGAGTCGTTTTGTAGCCTGAAGATATCTCTGACATCAGGAATCTGGTGCTGTTTGTTTTTTTTCCTCATGGTTTGTGTGACAGTCTCTACTCGCTTTTCCACCGCTGCCTTCTGGGTTCGGGTCAGTGTGGACAGAAACACTACGCTTTCCAGGGAGTCGCCAGAGCTCTCGCCAAACAGATTTGACAGACCTGCCTCCTTCAGCCATTCTTCTTCTAGTTCTCCCTCTGAGCAAGGCAAAGAGGAAAAGGCATAAACATTGGCTTTCGAGTACTATTAAGCACACTGGATGTTAATAACATGATCTAGTTAATGCAGTTCACAGGGAAAGTACTAAGGGGATCCACAATTAAGAACAATTACTTACACTAGCATGACTTGGAAAAAAGCTATTGTTTCTAAAGAGCTTCAAAAACGTTAACATATAATATCAAAGCTTTTGAAATAGTTAATCCAATGGGGCAATCTTTATAATAATTGCTATGGGGCAATCTTTATAATAATCTACAGCACTTCTGTTAAATTATATACCATTTTATAAATGTACCTAGATATAAATGTGTATGGGGAAGTCTGAAAGCCTCTGATCATTGCTGCTTCATTGATTTTTAATTCAATCCTCAATCTTTTTAGCTCCTTTACTGACATGGTTCTGCCCACTTTTCTTGATACATTAATCCTACAGCTCTCCACTAGCTCAATTTAATGAAGGACAAACCAGGCTATAGGAGTCACCTTAATGTTATTTTTAATCAGTTCTTATGACATGGTCTCCAGCCTGCTGACAGCCCACAAAACAATTGTTGCTTTAGTCTTATAGCTGATAAGGTATCCTTTATTGGCAGATCACTACACATGAAAGAGTAGAAAGCTATTAAATTCTGTCACCGATGGCAAAACTTCTGCTTCTGAAATCAGTCTCTCTCTAATGATACTTTCTTTAAAACACCAAGCTCTGTCTGTAGCAGCCAAGTTTGTGCTGAGTGCCAACAACTCTCTCAAACGTTCAAGCAACATTTCCATTTATGAGATATATAAAAGTACTCCAAAGCTGGCATGTCAACTTCACTATTGACTGCAGTTTCCCACAGTGCGCAGTGCGTGTCCAAGTGGGCACCTAAATATTAACAGCATTCAGAAAACAGACACAAAATTTTAAGTATGAATTTTGCCATGGCTATACAGCCAAATCCTGAGCCTCTGACAAAATTCTCTCAGATTTTATTAGGGCTGGAAAGAAGGGCTATATCCATTCTCCAGAGCGGATGTGAGCAAGGTATATCTCATCTCTCCCTTGCCTTGCCTTTGCATGGCCATGTCACAAGCAAGCCCCCACCCAGGCAGGCCCATCAGCCAGGTGTAATGTCCCACACATTCAGGAATACTCATACCCAAGCGAGGTGCTACACGTTAGGCAAGGTGTGGGGCAGAGCAACATCTGCTCAAGCTGATCAACTCCACTGAGCTGACTCACTTGGGCTTCATGCCAGAGTCAGCGGCTTGAGCTGCAGCAGCAACTAGGGGGAAGAAGACTATATATAAATAAAAAAGGAAATTGTGGGTTTTGGAGTGCAGAGCCTGAAGGCGTAGCAGCATCAGTGAGCTGGGGTAAGAGAAGAGGCTCGTGCGCTGCAGAGCAATGGGCTCTGCTGCTCTGGAGAAAGCTTCGCAGCTCTGTCACATGCCCTGCTCCCCAGGCAAGCAGGCTCGGAGCCTTGCTGCTTTCTCCGGAGGCCACGCTGCTATCCTCTTCAGAGCACTTGTAAATAGCGGTGATGTTTCAAAATGCCTAGGGAGACAGAAGTGCAAATCCCTTTGAAAGCTAATGGAGCATATTCTTCTCACTCATGTAGAGGCCATACGAACGTGCAAAGCTCATTTTAATTTACTGAGACTGTGGGCCTCTTGTAAGAATGGGAGAGGGGCAGATACCGCACTGTTAAAAAATATTTTTTGAGAGAAGAGTGGATTTAAGGACGTTACTCCTCTTTTATCTGATCAGACAAGAAAAATAAAGAAACTGCCCAACTTCTTCTAAGATCATGCCCTCAGAAGTGGCCCATAATTGATGCTTCTGAGAAACAAAAATAATACAACTGAACATCACAATAGTTACAAGCGTAGAAAGTTACTCACTAAACTTAAACCGGTTAATCATTGGCTTGTCTTCTAAGCGTGAGGTTTCTATCCACAATAGCTACAATAACGAACAACATACACAAAGAGTAAAAGGGCAAGTTAGATTAACAGTAAACTGCAAATAAAGCTTCAATTGTTGTGATTTGCAAGTACAGGCACCTTCCTGATGTTCTGCAAATACCGTTTAAAGGAAAACCAGCCTTTTACTTATCTCCGATACAATTCTCTTTCAGGGCACTGCCTGTTTCTGGTGGTATGCATCAGAGGCAACAGACTTTTCAACAGTGGATGTTCAGCAGAGTGACCTCCTTTTTGATTTAAGTGTATTTTGTGGGTGCCATCTCTTGAAATAAGACTTAAAGAAAAATCCCTAAATCAGCAAACTGATGATCATTCACAAGAACAAATTTCATTACCATCTGGCTCTTTCACTACAAGTGCTACTCGTTCCTCGTGATTATTTCCTCTGGTTTCATGGATGTTTTCAAGTTCTTTCCAGTAGTCATCCATAGAAAGTTCGTCCAAGGAGTCCTGGGATCCTGAGCGGTCAAACGATGCTCCATCAGGGGTCTTCTTGGAATGGTCATGGTTCATTGTATACTGGCCAGACCGACGGCTATAAGCATAAACCAAAAAGCAATTCTTGGTTAGCATTTTAAGATACAGGATACATTAATATCTGTGAAGGCAGTTAGTGATGAATTGTGTCAAAGAAAACTACTGTCAACAACCAAACCAAGATATTAAAAATTACTTTTAATATCTGGAATATATTTTTGATTTAACATTTCTGCTATATGTATCTCCCAATCTGGAATGGCAAGTTCTAGTAATCCTAGTTACACCAAACCTCTAATTCAACTCTCAACAGTCCGTTCCACAAATTTCATGGTATGTATCTTCCTAGCATCACTGTTCGTAAAGAATTTTTCAAAAGTGCCTTTCTGCCTGAGTAAATTCTTATAGCTTGACAGTACCCCTACTTTTTTCCTTTGCTATTCTGCTTTTATTTTTTATAAATGTTTAGTCTGGTATCTATGACTTTAATTACAGCTGGGAAAGGACAAAGTAGAATTACTGAAGTAACAGTCTGTGAAGTAAACTGGTGAGTCCAAACATTTAATAAAGGCCACTATTTGTTTCTGTCTTGCTTCATCTTTGACTGAAAGCTTACCATTGGTCTAGTTTGATGTTACTAGTTTTTGGTTCACCCTGCCAAATGTATGCTTTCAAAAGGGATCTTTCATCTTAAGTATAGCTGCAACTAGAAAAAAGAAACCAACAAGCTGAAATCTCTAGGACTCATCTTGACCTCATTAAGTCATCGGCAAAAAACTACTACTGACCTAGCGAAGAATCCTTCCTAAAAAGTGCAAAGGTTATAGTGATGTCATTGAAGTAACAGGTCATCCTTACAGTCGAATATACCAAATCAAAAGGCACAAACTGATTCAGAGTATCAGAAAGAGGACATGGATTACATGAGTAGCAACCTGATCTAACTTCAGAGTTGGTCCTGCTTTGAGTGGGAGGCAGACAAGATGATCTCCAGTGGTCCTTTCTAAACTAAGTTACTCTACTATTATGACAGTGTATAAAAATTCTTCCTTGTATTAAAAAACAGTAAGTTCTTAACATTGCAGGAACAGCTTCAGATGTTTTATGTCTGAATTTGTCTCCATATTCTAAAAAAGGAAGCATGGTTTGGGGTTAAGTAATAAATATCACTTATTCCGAGAGAAAAACATATCAAAGATCAAGCATTGTGGATTTATCACAATGTAAATGCAGTAAATTAAGTCCTACCTTCCCATTTGGTTGACTTTTCAAGTTTATCTAGAATTAAAAGCACCTCGTCCTTACATTTTATCTTTGGACAACTAACGCTTGTTAGCTGCCCCTCAGTAAAAAAGCCATACCTTTCTGAAGATAAGCCCCTTGTGTGCCCAAGTCACAAATCCTTTCACACCATACGTGCCTGATTCTCTGATAAGAAATACTAACTATATGGACTTTGCCTTTAAAGGTAAAGAGCCTTATGGAAGGACTATGAGTTTCCACCCACCCTGCCTCTCTGCTCCAGGTACAAGTTAATAAATTACAATGAATTACCAAGCTAAGATGCACCCCAACACCATTCCTTATCCTGCTCTTATTGAAAGCCCAGGAAAAAAAAAAAATATATAAAGTATTTAGCTTCTGCATCAATGGCAATAACAACATCTTGCTAGTAGTGCATATTACCCAATAACTACAATTTCTCTATGTAGCTACCTCAGTTCTTAAACTTCTCCTGACAGGCGTGTTCCGTGTGTGACCTGTGCTGCTTGTGGATCCAACACCAGTCGCTACAGAAAGATGTTCATGGAGCCACATCATAAGCGTCCCCAGCAGCCGACGTAGGTGCCGAGTGTGGCTGAAGCAGGTCGGGCTTCCCAGCCCTTGCCCAGGCTTCCGTCCTCCTCAGAGCAGACTGGGTCCCTCTCAGAAACAGACTCTGTGCACTTGAACGGCAGCCTGAGCGAGGTCAGATTTCAGCTTATCGTCCCTCGGTTTAACCCTGCAGAGCTGCTCGGCAGCTCTTCGGTGGCCTTTCACCTTTGGAACAGCCTGCTCTCGCTGACCCACCTCAGCTGAAATTTAACCACCACAGCACACCATGCAAAAGGTAATACCGACAGACTGAATACATTAAAAGCGTGCACTCTGGGGGGCTGTAGCAGGCTGAGGTGGGATGTTCTGCAGCAGGCTGCGGCTCTGTGCCATGCTTCCAGGGAAGTGCTCCTCCTGTCCTTCTAAAAAAGCCAGCTCGTTACCTTTCCCAGACCAAGTCCTGTCTCAGAGAAGCCTGTGCCCTGAAATGCACAGCTGATACTCAGCACAGAGCATTCAAGGCCATTTTCAAGGTCCTGTGAGCATTTGCTGTACATCAAAAACACTCCATTAACTCTCAGAGACTGGGCCCTACCCTTCAATCACAGGCCTGCTCTCCTCGACCAAACATAAGCTGCTTTTCTTGTAAGGCTCTTCCCGGCCTGACCTTTCCGTCTGTCATTAATGAATCAACGCAGCAGCTCCCAACTTTGAGCGGGCAGTAATGCCGCTTCTCCTCATAAAAGCCCTCAGAGAAGGACACGAACGACCAGGGGAACCTTCCGAGAAATATTCACACAAAAACCTCACCGCTCCGCTGCGAACATCTCCTTCAAAACGCGTGTTGCCTTAGGCCCATCCACAGTTGGCAGACCCAGCGCCGGCAGCACTTGGGCTCTTCAGGAGCTGAGGCCACCGGCTGCTGCCCCACCGCTCCCGCCCCACTCACCGATTCCTTGTCTTCCCTCGTCAGCCTCAATCAACCCCCTATTCCCAGTTTCTGTTTGGACTGCAAACCCTTTCAAAGCCATCTGCATTTGTCCACACCCACAATTCACATTTTTATGGGCTAGGACAGACAGAGGCTCAGCCTGGGAGAGAACAACTGCTAAAACTTCAGCTGACAGAGCAGGTCAGATCTTATTTTCACTTCACTTGGTTCAACGTTTCTTGCTTTGCATACCCCACCAGAGAAAGACGCCGGTGAAGCAGTATTTGGTGCATAATCTGCACAGCAGTGGCTCCAGGCATCCTCATTTCTGTCCCTCCTGTGAATCCCTGGGGACAAAGAGGCACAAACAAGAAAGACCCTTTGAGGATAATGAGGACAGTCTTGATACCACAGGGTTGGTGTAGATGAGAAAACAAAAATAATTTAAAGAAATCACAGCATAGGGAAAAAATCAGGTTGCCAATTAAGATTTTTATTTTAGATACCTGTTGACAAGACCAAGAACATGGGATTTCTGCTGTGACCTTCCACTAAATTCAATCTTTCTCCAAACATATTCTTAGTAAGCACTAGTTGCATATCACACAATAAAAATGCATAGGTGGGAACAAGTTAAGGTCAAGAAAAAAAAAAGAGAGGGGAAGGGGAAAAGCAATCAATCTTAATAATGATATTATAAGGAATCTGGAAGAGAGATATGCTTTTAAAAATTATTAATCCCACATTCACAGAAAGAGTCATTAAAAAAACCCAATCTTAAAAAAGTATTTCAAATACCCCATGTTGCAAGCTTTAAAATTTTGTAGAAGACTGCTTTCCAAAAAACTATCGGTAGGAAATACGCACAGTTCATTACAAAAAAAGCTATTACTGTGGTTGCAGAAAATAGGTTACTTCACCACCACATTCTTAAGTTTTTAGGTGTTCAGTTTTTCTATTTAAAATTTGAAAAATGCAGCTGCTTTTCACAAGTATCTTCAAGGAGATCTCTTTCTCTTCCCCCAGAAAATGTAACCTCCTGCTAACAAACACAGTCACTTAAACTAATTTTCAAACACTAGCATTTAGCATTTCAGATTACTAAATGGTAAGTTTACTCTCCAGCAGTTATTTTTTTTTTCCACAGAAAACTCGTATTTCCATTAAGCTCTTTGGTAACAACACTCTCAAATTCTATTAAAATCTTATTAACATCTATCTCCAATCATTAGTAAATAGCTTACTCTTCAAATAGCTTTACAGGGAGCAGTGCAACACTCTCATTTTCAAATCACAGTCAGTTCTGGCCTCTGATACTCAGATGCATGCCCTTTGCAGCCGATGAGATTTTTGCCTATTTATCTCAGTACAAAAGTGAGCCCCCAAGTATAAAACCCATTCTTCAATATGGTTACTGCAGTCTCTTACCAGACTTAGTCTTCTTGTCCAACCCACAGGAGATGCATTTATTTATTAGAAACATCAAGGATGCAAGACGAAGCACTTCAGCTCTTCCAGAGGGGAGCCATGAAAAATAATTCTTGTAATGAACACCATTCATTACATTTACAAGGAAAGAAACCAGATTTGGGTTATTTCACTAAGCACTGATGAGCTTCACGTTGTGGCAAGTATTTAATGTAGAAGAACTGTGGGCAAATATTTTCTTCAGCCTTTCCTTTTGTGACCAACTTGTCCTTTCTCAGCCTCTAAGAAAATATGACTCTTTACATTAATCACTGCTTTACACCAGAATAAAAATATGCTTTTTTCAGGTTCTGTCAGCCTAATTTTGATTTCATCAATACTCACTTTATACTAGTGCAGTTGTCTTTATTCCTTTTTTTCTTTCCTGTGAAATCTAAACTTCCCTGTCTGTTCCAGTGCCTTTTTAGCAGTTCATAACTGATACTTGTCATGTGTAAACTACAGCAGCTAAAAATTAACCGGTTAGTAAGGTGCACTTTCACTGGCATTTCAGACAAATTCAGTTCGCAGAAAGCTAATTTTGCCCTTACTTCCATTTTTCTCACTCAAGAGTTAAGGACTATGTTGTGTTTTAAAACAGTGAGTGATGAGAAAAAGATCATCTTTGTCATTTCTATAGTGCTAGCCGCTAATTTTGGATCTGAATATGATCCTTCTACATCACTATACAAACATCATAATTGTATGGTATCCTTATATACTATACATATGGGTATGCATGTATTAGATGTGTAAATATACTGAAAGGCAGAAATACTAAATGCAAGGATGTTCATGGTCATAAAAACTAGGGAATATAAATACACTGTTGAAGGAAACAGAATAGATTAACACTGCTGAAAGAGAAGTGGAGTTCCTCTAACAGGATTATTGCAGGAGAGCTCAACAACTCCAGGAAAGGATGAAGTCCAGCTACTAAATACTAATAAAGCAAAAAGATACCAGTTTCTATAATCTGTTACCTTCTTCCTGAAAAAAATTGCAACAATGGATGAAACGCAAGTGAAAGGAAGGAGTGGGAAACATCTTATCTGCCTACAAATTAGGAATTTCTGTAGAGGGTTCTTTTTTCCATCCGCTTTTGCCAAATTTTGGAATTCAAAATTCAGGCCTGGATCTTTCCTGAGTAAAAACTGTCACAACTATAAAAAATGTCACGAGTGGAACGAAGGAAGAGGCCATCTGATTAATTACTGGGTTTAACCTCAATTAGGATTCAACTCTTTGGGGTTAAACAAATATGGTCCTTTTCCACAGCTGCCTAACAAAGCCTATGGGAGTCTTAAACATTGTCTTTAAAGAGGTTCCAAATAGAAGGCCAATTCAATGTTATACAAGATTAAAAGTTTCACAAACATTTGTCTGTATCAGCCAATTTCCAACATTGAGAACAGTGCAAAAAAAGCATTGCATTATCAAGTGATATAATTACTTGTCAAACTGGACTATTACATCTCCTTAAGCTGTACACTGAAAATACAATCCTCATACGTTTGGCCTTAAAAGCTTCTTTAAGTAATCCTGCCATTAACTGTTGCTATTGGGGTTCTTGCACAGGCAATGTCTTGAGCACTGCAGCCCCTTCAAATACACTCTCTGGCACCCCAATAAACTAGCACTTTACTTCCACAGTTATATAAAATGACAGAAACATATCTGACTAAGCTACATTACAGCAGCAACTTCTGAAATGCCCATGCAAAGGGAGTCATCACTCCCAAAGCCAGTGTACGTTTGGCCATTTACGTAAAAGCTGTTAGTAGTATTATTGCAGCCATACCTCAGCTGATACTGGGGCTCACTGATTCCGAGCATCATACCGACACATGGTTAGATGTGTTAATAACCTGATAAACAAGATACACAAAGGCTGTGAGAGGGAAAAAAAAAAGGGGTGGGTATTTGGCCCAGAGAGGTGAAGCATGCTGTTCAAACTCATGATGCAAATCAGTGACAGAAACAAGAATAATTCTCAGATCTCTGGAGTCTTTCACCACTGGACCACTGAGCGTTAGAGATCGAGATCTGACCCATAGCGAACTGCAAGGCAGATAAAAGGAAGCTCTGCTGTTGTGGCTTTGAGATAGACTCCAGCACTGTGGCTATAAATAGAGAAGCACTCGCAAAACAGAATTATCTTGTTGACACAGGAGTTACAGAGTTAAGCAGTAATTCGTAAGTATTTTAAGTTTGTGCAAAGGCTAACTAGATTTAAACAACCAAAAAATGCCTATGGGTACTGTGGACCATTTTGAAAACTATTTACTGAGCAATCACATCCATGGGATGCTGTGCTCTTAAATATAAATACAGGACTTCCCAAGTCCTTTCAAATCTAAACAACTAAAAAGATAAGGAGAGGGAAACAATGTGGTCTCCTGTCCCGCTTCTCATCCTGAAGGCTGAGCTACAGAAGTGTGGGAATAAGTAAAGCTCCTAAGCCCAAAGCTCCCCTCCTTTCAGGAAGCCAAGTAGCACTGCAAGATGCAAAGACTTCTTAACTGAATTAACCAAGAAAGCTCTAATCTAATGGCTACAGCAGTTGCCTGGCTTGAGCTCCCTGTTCTTGTCTGAGACGCTGGCCTGGGAAGTGATTGCCAGACCTTTCTATAGCCACGGCATCTACCAGAAGAGCATCCTGATCTTTCACAGTTTCTAGGCAAAGCTGCATCCCAAATGATCAGACATGAAGATAATGCAAGGCCTTGATTCCAAGTATATGTTAAATCAAGAATATTTATTACCAAATCACTTATTCTAATGGATTTCAACCTAATGTTTATGAAATTTCTTTCTGTCACACCACCCCTTTGCACAGTATTCAGTATTTTGCAGTGCAGATTTGAGCATCTTTCAAAGTCTTCTGTTTAAAAAAAAGATCAAATTGTAATTGATGTGGCCATCAAAGCAGGTGGTTCTAAAGTAACTGGATTTTGCATAAAGCCACAAAATAGTGACACTACATAACTGAAGTTAAAAAAAAAAAGCTAAATATAAATGTCTTCATCTTTTTATATGGCTTAATATATTAAAAAGATTCTTTCTATTTCATTGACAGCTAAAACCTCCTGTCAAACAAAAGCCAGTATCACCAGCTTTCAAGAGCAGCAGGTAACCCCTTAGCAATACCTACCAAGATCCAAGTCTGGACATTTGGTGTCCAGAACAATGCAAAAATATTTCTCACCCCTTTTAAAGTGGTTCATAACTTTTAAAAGGCAGTAGAGAAACTTTAATCTGGGTTTATATTTCTGCTTTTCTTTCTAGCTCCTAAATCTTGTCACTCATTGCAACAACTCATCCTTTCTACCTTTTCTGTCTTTTATTCTTTCTATGACTGACTGCAAACTCTCCTGAAACTCGGTCTTCTCAAGAAAGTCATACAGGGCATGCAAAGATAACAGTAACCAACATAATTTCCGGTATTTCTGGTGAACTGACACTTAGCACTCCTTCTTTCCCAACTTAGAGTTTTATTTTGGTTGCTCTGTGACCTTATGGGACATTTTGAATGTCAATTGCAATCAAACTTGCCCAAATCTCCTTAAGCTCCAAAGAAAAGCCAGAGAAGTAGGAACTGAGGCAAAACTGTTCTCCTTCCAAAGACAGAGTATAAAGTGATTGCAGAGAGGGTATAAAACAGTACTAACTTTCTAAATCAGCATAAAAAAAGCTGAGCAAAGAGAATCAGGTCTCTTAGGATTTTTTGTAATACCATCAGCTGCTGTTAATACCTGCTCAAAACTGCTCTGGAGATTAACAAAAAAAACAACAACCCAAAACCAAACCAAAACAAAAACCCAGAAAACCCCACAAACCGGCATTTTAAACCCCTCCATGAGTAATAAATGCAAAACAGGCCAACATTAGGGCTCCCAGACTATAAGTCTAAAAAGTGTACATATACACTGTACTGCTAGATTTTTTTACCTTAGTGAACGTGACTTTCCTCCTTTCCCAACCCCAACCTGTCACTGAAGAAAACAGGAAGGAAATTGTGGCAACGACACAGACTATTACACTTAGTATTCTAATCCACTGCACCAGAAATGGGAGATTCCAGATACGATGCCAAAACTTAATCACCCTGAACTATATGCAGCACTTCTAAGAAGATTAAAATATTTCATGACATTTCCTTTAATAGGACCTCCTGTTCCTACACAGCCATTTAGACTCTACCTATTTTCTACTTCCGATTAGATAAATTATAATTATGGTAAACTGATACACATACACACCCTATCTAAAATGATGGTATAGATCATTGGCCCCTGTGTATGATTGATGATGTGAAATGATTTATTATCAAAAATGGTGTTAGAACTATAACATATATATTTTTGAACATTTGCAAAAACACTTATTTGATATGCCATCCCAGGTTGTTTCAGAATAAACGTGATCTGGTTCCACTCCACGCAAAGCAAGAAAGAATTCAGGATTGACAACTGCAGCCATGAAGCAGAACACAAAATGACTGCACCAGTTGTGTCGTCTTCTTTTTTGGGGGATGTTGCATTCCAGCGTCTGAGTTGGTCAACTCAGTGCATGCTTTTAGCTTTATTCTCCAATCATAAAATACAGAAGCCTGCTTATTTCTTTTAGTGAAAGGTGAGTCTCATGGACTCAGATTTGGAGCTTTAACTAAAACATCATGTATTATCAGACTTGCAATAAAATTATCACAATTTGCTAAACTGAGAAGTAGTATCAGAAGAAAGCAGTTTTCATTTTACTTCAGTATTGACAAAATGAAGACGACCATATTGTCTCAGGTTCTGCCATTCTGACCCTTTTAATTCTCATACTACTTGAATGAAGACTCTCAAAAGCTTTGAAAACACATTCCTATTTTTTACCCATACATAGAAATTTCTGGTTCAAAAGCATACATTTTAGGAAGAGAAATAGCTATTCCTGGGAGTGCAAAATCCACCAGAGGGGAAAACAAAGGGACGAGGGAACTTGGGTGACCTGTATAGGTACAATCACACAAGTGGCACCGCGTTAGAAGCAGGTTTGCAACTTGTGCAGACTTTTGGAAGAGCTGGAAGTGCTTACAGAACCTCCAGTCCCACTGAATGAAAAGAGAAGTCAGTCTCTAAACTCAACAGACAGCCAGTATATTTCCCTTACACGCAACCCTATTTGTGTTTAAAGCTCCAGTTTTAAAGAAAATGTATTGCCCACAGCTAGGAAAATAAGGAAAGGAATGGCCTCACTCAAATCGCCTTTGTCACATTTTTAGCTCTGACCCTTGGTCAGTTGATCGACCTTTCTCATTCCTTCCAAATGCCTTCTACATCACCTGGCTTCATATGGCCACAGATGTTTTCCTCTGCAGTTTTGATTCTTTTCATTCTCTACAATTCATATCAATTACAAAAATGTATGCAAAATATGTTCTCTGTAACAACTCTCATGCTGCTTATTGGGATAATATTCGAACACATCATACACATTTTAAAAGTACACTTTTTCTGTAATCTTCTAAGAGAACCACTGGAACTAATCTTCTCCCAAAGAAGAGAATAAAGCCTGTGTGAGATTACTTCAGGCTCCACATATATCAACCAGCAAGTGAAATAGATACAGTATTTGTAATTCCATTATTGAGAGGCACAGAGAGGAAAGATTTAAATAATTTATTTTTCTTTTCACAGTGGAAAAAAATAAGCATGGCAACAAAGCCCAATTTAAGCTATCCTGGCAAATAGCAGGACCATCTAGTAAAGTACAGTTACAGCCATGAAATGATACTGGAGTCACTTTTGTGCCTCTAAAAGGAATTAGCTCTCTAAAAGCATTAGCTCTTACCGTGTTAAAGGACCTGTTAGTTAGACCTAGAACCCTTTTAGTTGCAAATATTAAGGCCTACAGCACAATTCGGTTCTTTTGTTTATGCTCGACGGAAATTGGCACACGTTCATAGAGAATTTATTACAACATAATCCTTACATTCAGAATAAATTGTCATTGAATTTGTATGAGCATTCTCAAACAGCAGACAAGGAAATCCATGCAGGAACCTCAAGACCTTTTGTAAGGAAACTGTTTTCATTATCCAAACAAAACCACCAGCAAAGACCCACTAAGTCAACGTGGGTAAAGGTGCTCTCACAGAAGCTAGAGGAGAGTGGGAGAGGAGGAAGCAGAGCCGCCTGCACAAAGGGCTGAGGCGAGCAGCATGCGCAAGGCAGGCCAGCACCCAAGTACACTGAGGGATACGGGTCTGTTCAGAAACTGAAGCAGAGAGGATGCTTTTAAGAAGCATCCTTAAAGGCAAGGGAACAGGAGAGAGGGAGGCCTCAAGGACACCGTAAGGGCTGGACAATCTGGGTTTAGTTCAGGCTCAGCATGAGGAAGGAGGTGTTTGCAACCAGCTTCAAAAGTGGTCGCTGGGATTTCACCTGCTCTCAGAGGAGCTAACACAACAACGCTGCATATGTCTCTGCACACGAGGCAAACCTGCTTTGAGGAACTCCTCCAGTAGGAGCCAGGCAGAGCGTGCCACGGCAGAGGTGGCAGGCAATGCAGGTCTGCCTTGATCCAGCTGTTTCCTTCAGACCCCCTCCCCACAGACCCACCGCACAAAGAGGGAAGCAGAAAAGTCCACTGTCACCTCAGCAGAAGAGATCGAAAAGGGCACTCAGTCACAATTCTTACTTTTTGTCTTCTAGGGCAACCACTAAAGCCATGAGCCTTTACAAAGTCTCCTTGCCTGCCAAATTCCTTCTTCTAAGCAAATATTCCTGGGAAATACCTGTTCCTGGGGTGTAACAACTGAACTGTCTGCAGCCCTCTCTGTTACCTACGCTAAAGAGCACTTCCAAAGGCTTGGTGTCCTATGACCCAGCAGGAACCCCACTAACTAAAACAAAATTACATTAATATATTCCCTCCCCCCACATATTTCTGGTAATTTTTAAATGTCAGTAGACAACCAAGCAAGCAGGAAGCAACTTGGGACGACAAATTCTCTCCTCCCCTCTCTCCCTTCACTACCACCTCTGTTTTCTGAACATCGGCAGAAAAGATATAAAAACGTGTATTTTTTCAACCAACCTTCCTGCAAAGCTTTGCTGGTTCTTGTATGCACAAATACGACCCTTCACTTACAAATTAAATATACAGATTTACAGCCACCAATTTGAATATATAGATGCATTCATGTGCAAGTTTGGCAACTAGTGATAGCCCTGACATAAACACCTGGTCTGTAATTTAAGAGCTCCAACTGCTCCATTGTTTCACCACCACAGCTTAGAAAAAAAACTTTCCACACACAGCAGAAATGCCCTATAACCCAAGAGAGAGGAAGGAACAACATGTTTTCTGATGTGTCAGGTTCTAGAGGAGTGATGGGGAGGGGAAGCCAGATTACCCGCAGTAATGAATCCGTTCTCACAGTCTGGGTGTCTCTTGATAGGATGCCACCCATCACTAAATGCCTACCATAGCGTTCACTACCGTGCTACCTGCCGACAAGGTCTGAGCATCAGCACTTGAATACAAAAAAAAAAACTTCAACAGTAAGGATTTAAAAGAGGTTTGGTTTTGGTTTTCCCCTCTCCTGAAACAAAGAGAACATAATACAAATCAAACAATGGGGGGAAAAACAGAAAAGAAACAAACACTGGAAATTAAGAAAAAGTAAACAAAACATGCAAATTAAATACCAGTCATTTAATAGGAACAACTGTTCAAAATGAAAAACAAACCCTTAAAAAAATCCCATATGTATTTTATTATTAATTGACCATGATTTTACACGTGTAATCCTTGTTTCTCATTTCCACTAACAGCATTACATTTTTTTTGTTTTTTATTCTTAGATCTGATTCTTTTTTGGCGTAAGCAGTCTCCTTTCCATGTGGGTACATGGGCAGCAAGTTCAGCAAAACTTAACACGGCCATGGAAGATTGTCATCATATTTTAAGGCAGCAAGAGCAAATGTTCAAGACTGGTCAGAAAGGGGAGGCTGACAGTCACTGCTTGCTCTGCAGCTGAAAAAAAATGTGCTGCTAGTAAAATGAGAAAAAAATTGTTTCCAGAATTATGGAGACGGAAGACCAAAAGAGCTCTTACCAACTTTAATTTAAATTACACTCATCAAAAAGAGGATGCAGGCAGGAACTGTGAGAATTCTAGGATTTAAATATTAAATACTGGTAGTAAGTAAAAA
Organism: Fulmarus glacialis; assembly: GCF_000690835.1. Lineage (NCBI taxonomy): Eukaryota > Metazoa > Chordata > Aves > Procellariiformes > Procellariidae > Fulmarus > Fulmarus glacialis. The sequence continues at coordinate 40,381 of NW_009192846.1, forward strand.
AAAAAAGGTATTATTTTTTAGATTTATAAATTATTTAGATGGTAATTCTTAACAGAAATTATTTAGGAAAATCCTTTGTTTTTCTTCCTAATCAACACCCCTTTCTTCACCAGCATTTTACAAACATGAGAGATACCAGTTTCTAAATCAACATATAGGTGTCACCTACGGTTTTTCAGCTGATAACGTTCTCCATGATTATTGTTCTAAAAAAGTATCGGTCTATTTTGAAAGATGTCAATCAGTCATATAAAGCAACATCAATCTTTCTTTTTAGAATTACTGCATCACTAATATTAGCCATAACTCTTACCCTGCATTTCCCAAACAAAACACTTCAGTAGGGTTAACTGCCAGCAAAAAATGCAAGTAAGAATGACATTGTACTCTTTTAACTTTCCCCATGTATCTAGAGGTTAAATCCCTAACTTCAAGTTTAGACATATTCCTTTGTGTAAACAGGTTAAAAATAGCACTTACTCATAACGCTAAGTGGCTATGATTACAGACCCCAGTAATAATCAAGGAAAATGAAATACAGTGCTTTGCATATAACATACTAAACCTGAAATAAGGCTCAATCCATATGCAGATGCTTCTATAAATACTAATTCATACTTTCTTTTGCCATATGTACACACACTGTGTCCAGAAGAACATGAGCAATGTTATGCACTCTTGAGTATTACTATCTGTGATTTTTCGTTACAGGACCAAGCTCCCAATGCTAGACATCTGTACTTCCCATTATGAGATGCATCTTCTACAAATGAATACCGTATGTTTTTATACAGTATCACACGTACACAGCAAAAAAAACATTCGCTGCATGCAGTATTAAGTCACATATGAAAACTACATTTTAATTAATTTGAAAAAATCATATTATGACAGTGAGCTAAGCCTGCAATTTGGGGGAAGAGGAGGGAGGAATGAAAGACAGCCTGAACGGGCCTGACCTGGGTGCACAGAGCAGAGACGTTTCTAGGCAGTGAAGGAAACAAGGTGTGAGGCAAACCAGAGCAGAAGCTGCAGGGGGCCCTGCAAGTCCTTCACTCCCAGCTCCTAAGAGGCACTGCCCGACCACTCTGTCCCGTCCGCAGCCCTCATGTCACCTCGCCATGCCAGGCAGGACCCCGCTGGCTTTCCAGCTCTGAAGCTCTCCCTAACATACCCTAAAACTTAGGGAACCAGCAAATACCAACAGTGCTGGGGAAGCAATGAAGGGACTAAACATCTCCAGGCTTGAGCCGGGTGACAAATACATCAAGCTCAGCAGAGTGACACAGTTAAGCACCTTCCTACCAGAGGTATTAAAGTAAACACCTTTTTAGTATCTTCTGCACTGAAAATGCACACTTGCAATTTTAAAAGTTTCTCTGGATACAAGAAATATTTGTTTGTATAAGCAGCCAATTCTGTCTCAGAGGATAAAGAATAATTCCCTCGCCAAAATAAGGCACCTGGACAAAGCTTTATATTTACAAAGACTATACAAGTGCTGACAGATTGACACAGAAATAGAATCATACACTTGTCAACATCAAAAAGGTTTAAAACCTACAATGTAAGTCAACGGAGCAATGGCATGGGAAGTAGAAACTCTGTAACAGAAAATTTACAACACATTTTAATACAAAGATGAAAAGGAGACTTTCAAAGACAGACAAACGCCCGTATACCTAAATTATACTATTTTCTCAATTCTCAATTCTCTAAATGCAAAACCGGTGTGTATACTCTATAGCTTCTGCCACCCTTGCTGGGTGTTTCCACCGGAGGCGCTCAGATCTCCTTCCTCTTTGAAAGTCAGGAAGGCGCAATGAGGAATTTAGGGGTATTTTCACTGACCGTGCCTCTAGGCAACTGACCTCATTTTCCCTTTTTCACTGTTTCATGACACCTCACTTGGAAGTAAATCAGTTAGAATGATTCATACAGTGCCCTGACTTTTTATTACCAAGTATATACGCTATCGTTTTAAACGATGACATAATACACTGAAACTGCCTCTTCCCCAAGAGTGCCAAAGTAATCCTCTTCGGCTCCAATTCCTTCTCTGTTCACACAGGCTTCACACCAGTGCAACCTCGGAGCGCCCCGGGGGATGCCCCCAAGGCCGACACCTCAAAGCCACCCCACCCTTTACAGTAACTCGCAAGAGGCAGACACCACCCTTTGAGCACCCCTCTCGGAGCAGCCTCAATCCACACCCCAAAACAACCATCTGCCAGACCCTGGGATCTCCCCATCCTTAGAGGCAGACCCCTCCAAAGACAGCACAAGCAGTAAGGCAGCCAGCCTGTTGTACACCCAGTCCAATTTGGGTGAAAGGGAAAGGTATCTCTGTTCACTAGGAGAGACTACGTGGGAAAACTCAGCTACCAGGACTGTCAGAGGACTGTGTGATAACACTGGGCGGAGCCAACTAGATGCACGACTGAAGCCTGCCACCAGCTCAGTGCGAATTGCCACTCTCTGCGGCCACAGCAGAGAATAATTCTTTATTCAGAAATAGTGATGGGTCTACATCCATGGAAAGGGCATCAGCATCACATCAGCACTGCACCTCCAGCCAACAGCTAGGCTTTCTTCCACTGGAGGTCACCAGCAGACACCCAAAGTAACACAGTCATCCTTTGAGCAGTTAAGCCACTTCCCACAAAAAACCCCAATGCCACTGTTTTTTCCCTTGTATTGCTGCTCATTCAACCTGGCACAGCGTAAGACTTGGATTCCCAGAACTGTACAAAGGACTTGGAATGGCCCTTGTCATTAGTTCTTCCTTAATCCCTTTTAATCCTAGAGGTCATTAGGAAAACACCTGCAAGGCATCCTTTAAGGGAACCAGAGTGTACAGAGTCACATCTGTCCAGCAGTTATCCACACGTGAGCCTGCCACAGCTGGATATGCCAGCCACCTTGCCTTTCTTCCAAACTATCAAGCCAGAGAAACAGGGGCAGGCAGACCTTGGTGTATCTAGCAGAAGGAACATGCAAGACGTCTTGCTCAAATCTCCTTAACTTTAACAATTTCCTCAGTATTATGAAGAGCTCACTCAGACAGATGACGAGCAGGCAAACTCCCACTTGCCTAGCAGCAGCACCTTGGTGTCAACCGTGCAAAGCAGGTGCTTCTGAGAAAGCAAAACCTGTGGCATGAGGGATCCTCAGTAATGGAAAAAAACAAAGCAATACCCTCTTCTGCTTGTAAGGGTCACAAGCCTCCTCCTTAAGAAACTAAATGGATATGGATGCCCTTTTAGTAGCCTGGCACAGCTAACTGTCCCATGACCCCTCACTGCAGCTGTACTCTCCCACCCTTCTCAGATGGCAACCAGTTGGAAGCAGACCAGATGGCACATGGACTCACAGAGATTGAAAACCATTAAGGTGATGGTGGACTTCCTGAAAGTGAAATTGCCAAGCTACTGTTTGACAGACCACCTTGGTGGACAACTATCCATGAGGGATACAATGTACCCTGGGATCAGGACGAAGGCCTGGGAAACACATGCTCTGCACCTCCAGAGCTAATGAGGCCAGCCACAAGGCAGCTTACATATCAATAAACGAATGTCCTTCTCTTGAAGATGACATGGCAGTTTGCGAGTTATTGTAAGTAATTTCCTTGTTTAAAATACTAGCAATAGCTTCTCGTGGCAGCTTGAAATGGGACAAAGGATCATCTCTGGCTAGCTCAGAACAAGCCACAGAACCAAAGTAACAGTTAACAATAAAAATCAAAGCTTTAAAATACTACAGTTCCCTCACTGGTTACTATAAGCTGCAAAAGTGTTGCTCCTACTTGCAACAGCATCTTAGGCTTTTAGGGTATGTTTCCCTGAACAGTTTTAATTTTCCACCTTAAGTCAAAAAATCTAACTTCATACTAATATTTTGACTCAGAAAAATTTCATCAGTCTTCAGAAGAATCCTGCTATAACTTAAACTACAGGTAAATGAGTAAAAGTTCTTAAAACTAGACAGAAAATAATTCAGTAATGATATAAAGAATACACTGGCATAAATGTATCTTTCAATTAAAAATGGGGAATGCATCTAAAAAATAAAATTAAGCGTAAGTACAAAACATGTTCAGCAATTTCAGAGTCCTACAAAAGTAAGATAATGTCAACTTAAATAGAAACAGAGATTAGTTTCTCATGTCAACAGTGTGGTGGCATAATGGAATAACTTACTTGAATAAGTCATCTTCAAAGTTTTACATGAAAGTGATAGGTGAACAGCCTTCATAATTATTGGAACAATGGTGTGTAAAGTGAGAAACTGCCCAGTTACTTTTCATTTCTAGACTTCCAACTTCCCAAATATTTTTAAGAAAGGAGGGGGTTTTTTTGCAAAGATCACATAATATTGTGGGACATCTGATGGACACCAGAAAACTTTCTCAACTTTAATAGATTTTAAGCAGTCCTACACTATTCTGTGTAAGAGTAGCCCATTATTTCAGAGACACTCATTAAGAGATGATGTTGCATATTGTAACAAAAAGCTTTTACCTCCCAATCCTCATTTGCAAGTTGAATAAAACAAAATGAAAGGAAAATAAAACAAATCTTAAGGAAGAGGTTAATATGCATACCTAGACAATGACATGTGTGCTCAGATGGGATGAAACCATCACTCCATAGAAAGCAGAAATCAAATCCACAGAATTCCAGATCATCTATTCATATATAACCATACTTACGTAATATACGTATTATAGAACGGAAGGAAAGAAATCCATCCAGACAAGAAGAACTTCTAGTCTTAATTAACGGAAATCAGAATTGTAGAAAGAAATTTATAGTAGTGCAATAAAAGGGTTTTTATATCAAAAATTGTTGCCTAGAGCAACACTGCTAGCCAAAAACTTAAGTGTTCCTAGCCAGCAAACTGAATTACAGCTATAGCTGTACAGAAAATTACACAAGTCGGTATACATTGTCAAAACAAATAAAGGTATTTACCAATACACCCACGTAAAAAATGTTTGCATGTACAGGCACTAAGATTATCTACAGCCTTACCTATAAGGAAAGTTGCAAATAAAATGAAGAGGAAAAAAAACCACCAAAGCAGCATACACAGATGTGACATTGATTCTTCTGCTTAATAAGAACAGCATCTCCTACTAGTGATTTGTGCAAGATAACCTACTTGGAGAAATATCCTTTATCCAACTGGAGCTCCTTTGGATCAAAGTTGAATTACATATTTATACAAAAATACCCATGTGAGAAGACTTGGAGGGTGAGAAAGAAATAGAGGTTCAAAAACCTCCAGGAGACTAACATAACAGAGCATGGTACAAAAGGCACTAACCTTGTCCAGAATCAGAGGTTGTGCACCTGTGTCAACACCATACCACACATGGGCAAAAAAACAAAACAGAACCAAAAGACCAAGCCAGGTTGAAGGAAAGGTTTCTCAGCCTAGGCTCAAACCCGCACGAATACAGCCATACAGCTATCCGACGGAGTCATGCTGGTGCCGGGCTAAGGTCTGAGCACACTGCAGTGGAGATATGCCCCAAGAAAGGGCCACCACGCAGCGCAGCCCAGTAATCTGTTTCCCAGGAGGAACCCCGGCATTCATAGGGGAGGGAACACCCCACTGCTAAAAGACAGCCAAGAGTCTGGCTCCAGGCTCTTACAAAATTTTGCATACAAGCTTAGATTATAATACACAATTTGAAAAGTTTGAAGAGACTGTCATATAAGGTTGCTTACGCTGAGTGCTTTGTCATCCCATCCCATCCCGTCCCCTGCCCCGCTTCTCGCTGGCACGGCCCTCGCAGATGTACTGACCGATGGCCTGGCTCCATATGCATTTTTCACCTCAGCTAACTGCTAGCTGCATACTAACTGAATCTCACTTAGCAACTTCTTCAAAAGTATACAAGAAAAACTGAATTTATGCCTAATCTGAATTTCAGAGATTAAATATATACATACATTTAAAATTAAAAGAAATTATAACAACCTATACGGAGGTTTGTGTTTAGTGAAATCTGTATCAATTAATTCAGCAAATGGACAGTGAGCAAAAAACATGTAAGTGAATGTCTCCCTTACACTCCCGAATACAGGATGACAAAACTTTCTTACACAATCACTTCAAAAGCTCAAGCAAGGCACAAAAAACAAAACGCTGTGACATATCACACAGATTTTAATACCATACATCCTCATAAGCTGTTTTCTGATTCTAAGGACAAAGTGCCAAATACCAGCTTTCACAGCATGAAGCTCATAAAGTTTCCCATAAACTTTCATAAGCAGCTCCTACTTACTAGGAGAAAAAAAGATCATGTTTTAGTTTGTTCTTGTACGTACCGTCCACAAGTTCAAACAAATACAGTCTTTTTCTTAGCTTTCACCTCAAAGGAGAACAAGTACCACAGTGTAAACATCCTTCTCTGAAAGAAGGAGGCAGGCAGAATTTGGGTCACTGGACAGATGCTTGGACGTTTTAATTTGTACATAATATTTTCAATGACTTATATTTGTATAATGTCTTAGGTATTTAATGTCTTAGTCTTTTTTACCCTTGAAACAGAAAATATTACTGCAATGAAAAGTTAGGTTGTGTTTCCTATAGGAAATCATATGAGCTATGCTGATTACACTTCTCATTCCTGATACTGTTTTGATGTACTACCTTGGGCACTATGAAACCAAAGCGATCTCTCTGGTACAAAGTTCAGAGCAAAGAAAGGTGTGTTTAAACAAGGCACGAATCAGCAAGTTTCAAGAGCTTATCAACTGACGACCAACCATAATTTAGAAACTGCACTTTAATTTACCTCATTACAGCGTGTGGGAATCCAAGCTGGGCTTTTGTTTCTTTTGGTGAGGCAGGCTGCACGATGCCACAGGCAGACGACGAGGGCAAGGCAGGTTATCCACAGCTCCGTAAGAGGAGCGAAGGTGTTCCCTGCCGCGCAACACACCTGAATCCCAAGGACCTCTTCTCACAACGCAGCCTGCCTTTTGCAGGTAGACGACATGCACACGATCGAGTCACTGAATGGTATGAGTCAGGACTAAATGAGCTGGAGATGAAGCTTACGCTAGCTTCAGAGTGGCTGCTAAAGGACAAGCTGTACCTGAACTGACTAAAACCCTGTCAGTACAAAGTTAAGCCATCAAATATCTTTTTGACAAATCTGAACCAATAGAGTTAAATTATATCAGATGAGCCTCTCACAGGATGTGAGACAGTACTAAGACTCATAAAAACGAGTTATCTTGTCAAATCGCAGCCCCATAATGATCACATTAAGCTGGCACAGATGTAGGCTGCTGCCACAGGGTTCTGTCAAATCCCCCTTTCCTGTGGGTTTCCATCACCTTGTGCCAGCACCGTCACTGATGCAGTCACTTGCTGAGCTAGGTTAAGAAACCAATCTGTCTGAAAACAACACTTGCAAAAAAATATGGCTTTCGGTCGGATCTTTTTTTTTTTGATGTAGTGCAACCTACTTCAGTCAGCTCAGAAATGCCAATGCCAGGGCAAGAAAAACATTAGGAAGGTGTACGTGAGAGATGGAAGGAAACTCTATCTTCAGTGATGTCCCCACTCTTCCCATAATATGGCCATGACCTGCACCCACTGTCATTGCACATCAAAACTTCTGCTGGTTCAGGACAAGCCTTAAGAGGCACTCTGAGACAAAAAGAAAAAGTTTCAGGAAATAGTGTGGCATCTCTCTCCTGAGAGAATACTTTCAACAGAACAAGAAGATATTCCTCAAGTCTACCTGAAATACAAGCTTCTCAGGAGAAGATGAGACAGCCGAGCCATCAGAACAAATTTAGTAGGACACGAAAGCCCACTCTCTAAATGGGTTGTAATGATGGGGATAACTATTCCCACAGTGATAACACCGTTACCAGCGTTCTCTTATCCAGTTGTGGCAAAGGGAATCACGCGGTGAGGCTCCAGAAGCTACACTACAGAGCTATTAGATCTATCATCCTCTGAGCAACTGCCGAGAGAGAAAGCATCTTCCACTGCCCCGTGGCAACCATAGCTCTGGTTTCCCGCTGTGACTGGCCAGTGAGTCATGGCTGTGTGTATGACAGCACTTACCCGGGCTTCCTTGCTGTTCCGTAGCTGAGGCTTCTGGTTACTGCTCCAAGCCTCTTGCTTTGTATCTGGGATCACAGACTCATAACCACAGCTATAACCAGCATCACTGTATGACTCCTTGGGCCACTATGAGCCTACAAGAACTTTCTGCTTTATTTGTACAGTTAAAATCTAACCTTGCACTCTCTTAAACCAGGGGCAAAGCTCCCTGTTACCTCTGGATATCATAATACTCCTGGACCTTGCTGTTGTGTTTTATTAAAGGCAGAGAATTTCTGATAGAGAGAATATTTCATCGGTGGCCTTGAGTTCCACCAACCATTGTTCCGACAATTACATAGAAATCAGCTAAAAACAATCAACTGATTAAAAATAATAAAAATTAAACAATGTACTTTACTAAGCGTGTATCACTAAACATTGACCAAACAATTGTCACACATCCTCTTAAGTATTTTCCTGGTTTTCAAATAGGGAAGTGAAGTCAAAATATCTGACTTCCCTAAGCCAGAGCAAAAGCTGTCTGGGTGGTTTAAGGACGGGTGGACAGGAAGAAGAGGTAGTCTGAGGAGTGGTAAACTGAAGATTTGCAGTGATGCTAAATCAAGCAAAACATGCCAACTGTTCTGCTGCAGCTTGGCACTGAGTATGCATGATAAGATATTAATTTATTTGCTGAAGACAGCATTATTCTTACCTTGTTGCTTTCTCACGTGTGGTATACCCTCGACCATATTTCTAAGCATGCTAAAAACATTCATATTTGCTCCTCCTCAAATACTTCACCCCAAACCATTTTAAGTCCTTCAACAATACTGGGGGACACTGCAAAGTGAACATTCTAACACATTTTTATTGTCACCTTTTGGCCAAAGAAGCCTCCCTAGGAAAGAAGGATATTGTAGAAAGATGACAGATAAAATCTCTGAAATTCTCATTGAAGCATTTCTAGGCTAACAGGACTGGGATGCTGTAACAGGAAGGGCAGGGAACAGAGTCACAGAACAAGGGGGAATATTGAGCAGCTTATTCTCACAGGGAGGCATGACCAGGTAAGTAACAGTTTCTGCGCACACTTTTATTCCGCTGTAATGCAAGAGAGTTGGCACAAAACAATGACAAAAGAATAAGCTCATAGTTTCAGCTTTTTCAGGCGCGCAGAGGGGTAAATTGCTTAGGTATTCATCCCATATGCTGCTTGGGGTATCACCAAAAATATACCTCAGAAAATGATGGCCACAATTGTACTTACCAAGTCTATTTATTTTGTACACATCCAATACTTTAAAAAACAAAAACCCTACTTTGTTTTTCCTATTTATTCGGCTATAAAAATTTAAATTCCCTGCTTGAATGTGATTATTTTGAGACTGCAAGGCAGAAGCAAGTTCATTGCAAAATGAGCAGCCCTCACAAAACAGTCCACTTGTCATGTTGGAAATACTCAAAACTTACGAGTGTGGAGTTTTTCTTCCTCTGGCCAAGTTGATTTACCAAGGAGTCTGGAGCGGCAACCAGTGACCCATGCGTAACAGGAATCTGCAATGCCACTCACAGCAGGAACCTTGCTGTATCACTTACTGTAATTACAGCCTCCGTTCAGTTGTAGCATTCTGATTCATAGAAGAAAAAAATGAAGGTGCGTACTCAGTAACTCTAGTAAAAAAGCATTAACTGTAGACAAGGGTGCTGGCATTGCAGATATTACCAAAACATGTATGAGTAGCCTTTTAAAACTTTACAGGTTTCAGCTCCAGCCTCTCTAGTAACAGTCACGAAACGAGTAAAATATTGGCAATAACAATAGACTATACCACTTTTTAATCGAGTGCCAGTATCAGCAGACTGAAAATGCCATTAGTCGTATTCGAAAAGAAGTTCACCAATTCTGCTCTTCAAAGAAAAAGAACTTAAAGAAACAATAAAAAAATACTCATTTGATACCACACTTAGAGCGAACGTTGGAGTTCAGATTTACATGGCTCCTCTGGCACTTTGCTCATCGGAAGTTCAGTTACATTCTAATTTTGCATAAAGTCTACATGCTTGTAACAGCACATCTAGTAATACACTGTATTACGCTCTGTATCATCTAGATTTGTACACACTCAAGAAAAAAAGGGAAAGCCCTTAATTAAAGTATTCAAAAGGCCTTTATGCTTTACATTCCTTATAGCTAGACAAGCATGACATCTCATTCTCTGTATGTCATTAAAATAAAAAAGAAAGCCTATATACCTAGGGCCCCAATTTTCCTCTTTTCTGCTATGTAGCTCCACTGATTCAGCACAGTTATTCTCATTTTATATCTAGTTAAGGGCCTGACCCAGAGTATAACTGAATAGACTGTTTTCACTGATAGCAAAGGGCATTAAATGAAATCTACATCCATGACGTTGAATAATGTAGGTCACATAGTGAACTGGGCTTGTTGAAATAATGTTGTTTTATCATATTGACAGATGCTAAATGGATGTCTAAGCGCAAGAAACAGTGACCATGTCTACACAATGAGGACTGCACTGAAAAAGAAGAGCTTGAGCAGATCTAGGGCTCAGAAAGGACATGCAACTCAAAGTAAGTTCCACCAGGATGCTTAGAAAAACAAGACGGCATGACTGCATATATATATATACAGTATATACAATTGGCTGAGGTGGTAATTAGCAGCAAGGAAGTGATTTTACCTGTGTAGGTGACACTCACGAGATTGACACTGAAGTACTGCGTGTAATTCAGGCGGGGGGGGTGGGGGTGAAGGAGAAGCAAAGTAGCAGGGCAAGTGCAAAGAAGGATGCTGAAAATGCTGAAGAAAAGTGTCACAAAAAGCATTTTCAGACTGAAGAAACAAAGAGACTCAAAGAGAATTATTTGCTCTGTCTACCAAGATAAAATTGAGCAGCAACTGGACAATAGCTAACAGGCACTAGGAGGGCTTTTTAATCAATTGGAAAGATATAGCAAGAACCAAAGGCAGGAGCAAGATAAATTCAAAGAAATAAGGTGCAAACTGGGGGAAAGGGGAACCCCATGAAGCAGGAATCCGGAATCAAGGAAGCAGGAAATGTTGGGATACCACATTTTACTGTCAGTAGACCAAGTTACTGGGATTAATACACCAGTAACTAAGCAACACATTAAGGGTCTGCAGTATACTACATATTTATACATGCATGAAGTACGAAAGACACAAAAGCAATGCTAAATAAAGCAACTTAATGTATTGTTGCCTGTCAGCTCTATCTGAAGACGTTGGTAGGCATCGGACAATAAACACTGTTCAAATTAGTAGCCAAATCCAAAGCAGGAAAGATTTTTCTAATGCATTTAGATAAAGACTGTGCTCATGTAGAGCCTGTAAACTTAGCAGATGAAAAGATTGCTATGATTTTGTAAAGTCAGTCATGGTGTGATAGATGTTTGCTTTGCAAAAGCGAAGCAACACGTGGAAGGTACTGTGCTGAGCCATCCATACTGGCATCATGAAAGACAGGTTACAGGAGTCAGGAACAACAAATGCTGTGACGATATGGAGAAACTGAAATCTGTGCTGTACTAGCAGACTGCAAATGAAATTGCAGAAGGCTCCACTAACTTAAGTCAGTTGTGAGTAATCAGCTTGTGAGTTTGTTCCTTGTACACTGAGCATTACATGAACCCCTAACACTGCTTTAGTCCTTCAAACTGGATTTCACTGGATTTCAATTCCAAGAGTGAGTCACTAGGGGGAAAGGAGAGGGGAAAGGAATGAGAGCTTTTCTCTCTGAAAGAACGGAGATGGAAACAGCCCTTGAAAAAAGGGATGAATTCACGCTTACAACTAGATTTCTTCTTGGCTTAAGATGCAAACTATTAAGTCTTCAGATTAAACTGAGCAAATATTTGAACAATGAATGAGGCAGATTATTCTGGTAAGGAAAGAATAAACTCTTCTTGTATGTATGATTTGTAACGTCTATTATGGTCAACGTTTGAAAAAATCATATATTGTGGGCAATTCATAGCAGAAGTCTTTGTCATTTTTCCAAGCTCAAAGGACATCTATCATCTAGTTTCTCTAGTGAGCAAGTGATTTAGACCACAGCTGTAGAAAACACCAAGTATTTAATGCCCCTCACTTGTCACCCATCCTCACAGCGAACACAGATGCTACCACTACTAAGTTAGTAAAGCCCATATTTACAAAGACGTATAAAAATAAGTATTTTGTTTTCTGCAGACTTACACAGTAACCCACCAAAAAGGGCACTTCTCTACAGCAAAACCGAAGTGAGACCCCCTGGTTTCACTGCCACGCAGATCGAAGTTTTGGCTGGCATCTCCCAAAGTCACGCAGATTCATAATGAAGCGGGACAGTGAGCCTCGGGGATCACAGGCCCTGGCTAGCAGATGCCTCTCGAAAGAAGAGACCTGAGGCGGTAGCAATCTTCTCTCTTACAGTAGCTAAGGGTTACAGCACTCTTT
>NW_009192846.1:52979-57454 GCF_000690835.1 Fulmarus glacialis
GGGGTTTAATTCCATCTCAGGGAATCTCAACTGATCGTTCTCATTTTGCAAGTGACTACCAGCAAATCAAACACAAGATTTAAATACGGCAAATGCCGTGTCCTAGGCTCTGTGAAAGGTTGCAGTCCTTCTTAAGAAGTCATCAGCAATACAAAGATTCACAGGCCCTTTGGGAACATATGTTGTTGAACAGGTACTGGCTTGCAAAGCTTCAAAACTCAAACTTGTCTTTCGATGTAAGTTAGAGAAGTGCAGATGAAGCGGTGGCAAAAGCGCACGTGCTGGCTGCTGGTGAGCAGGCACAGTGACTCACTGGAACTACACACAGGGAGGCTGCGACTCACAGGACAGTCTGGTGCAGCACAGGAGACAATACAGAACCAGACAGGCAGCTTCCCAAATCGGAAAAAAGTATGGAGAGAAAAGCAAAATCAATTCCCAGTGGCCACCAGATTTAAAATCATTTATCTATTATTACTCAGTTTAAATTTTAGGCTTGGCTCTTGAAAATGCTCTGTTGCAGAAGTTTATTTGCCGCATGCACTGGTATGCACGTGGTTAGTTCTGCATGCACTCTGCATGCAGTTCACTTGTAGTTTTGCTATGTCCTATTCTCCATCCATTGAATACTCCAGACTTGCTCTTAGCCTTATAATCACATTGAAAAAATATTTTTACATACATATATATACACACACATACATACACGTACATATATATATATATATATATGCACACACACATTCACTCACTCTACAGGACAGAAATAGCCCTGTAGAGGACTCTCTGGATGGCATTTGATTGCCTGAGGGTAAGCCCACGCAGCCATATGAGAAGACTGTTGTTAGCTGAAACGCCTACATATGGATGGCAAATGTGACACAGGACCTGCAGTCCTTTCTGCCACAGTAGATGGGCTAAAATTCCCCAGCAAGAAACCTAAATGGCACTGAAAGTCTATGCTTAAGGGTGTGGATTTCACATTTCACGTGCATGAGGGTGACATGCCCACAAGCAGTCACTGAAACAGGGTCTTGGACTGAGAGCTATCTGATTCACTCTTACTTTCCACAGTCCATATAACAACAAATGGTTCCATGGGAAAAACAAGAAGAAATTATTTAAAAGCCTGTGCATGGACATAGTAAAGAAAAGAAGATGACACCAAAATGCAGTGACAGCCAATAAAGCATTAATGGATCTAATGGGTTAAAATTGGGAAGTAAGAAAACTGAAGGAGTATGGAAAAGAGAGCTATTAAAATTGAATTTGATACTGGGCAATCTGCCTTTGTGATTTCTCTAGGGAAGTTCTTAGATAAATACTTAGGTATACCACAGAAGTCACCCATAATCAATATCTACACTATACAAAGATACTCCTTTAACTGTTACTTCAAAGTAACATGTAAAATAAACTTCTCTATGGCAAAGAATAAAGATACTCCTTTAACTGTTACTTTAAAGTAAAATGTAAAATAAACTTCTCTATGGCAAAGAAGACAGCTCTGATGCTATTTTGTGCATCACCACTCTCAAGGCAATATTCCTAAATTGTCAAACTTGGAAGTAATCACACTGAGGCTGTTCTAGATTTTAGCCTAGTGAACCAATGGTAAGGTAAGCCTTTCCTAAAGCAAATATTTCACAGCTCATTTTGCCTTTAAAGAGCCAAAAAAGAACAGAAAAGTAGCTCTACAATCTATTAGATCAGTAAAATTCTTAAGTCTTATGAAGCAAGACTTCTCATATACCTGAAGGAAAAAATAAACGGTTAGGAAGTATAGTCCCTTCCTAGGATGCCACTTTGTTTGGAGCCCAGCCAATGTATCATTTTTTCCAGGATGTACCAGTGCCACACTTCCCCAACCCTCCAAAGACAAAGCAATCTCTAACATGCACTATTTTGAATGCCTGTGAAAAAAATAATTCAACATAATTTCTCTATTAATCTTTCCAAAAGGGCTGCTTCATTACAGCTGGCACTGTATTACACTGGCTTCCTAATAGGCTGATCCCTGTTAAAAATTACAGAGTTTTCAAATTCGCAGAGAGATGCTAACCTAGATACTGAAAGTTGTTCTTATTTTGTTATTTTTAAAAAAGGCAAAGTAAGTTCCAGTTTCACACCAGTAATAAAATGCAGAACCTGGACAGCACAACTGGTACACTTATACACTGTGCAGAGCATAATGGAAGAACTTATTTCCATAAAATATTTCATTTTGGGCATTTGCTCTATTATTATCAATAATAATAACAATGGTTATAATTATAATCAAATATAACCAGTATAACCAAACAACGGTTTGGGCGCTTGCTCTGTTATTATCACACAGCTCTGCACATCTTGGGAATGTTGATGAAGAAGGAAAGTAGTCAGAAAAATGGAAAAAAAAACCCACAGAAATTGTGATGTTTCAGAAAAGTTTTGTTTGTTCGTTTGTTTTTAAAAAGACCAAAATATAATAAGTGGTCATTGCCCCCACCTCCATGCCTCATGAAAATAACAATATTCCCAACCTGTCCTTTCACTTCAGAAGTGGGAAGACGCTGGGGATCCAGGGCAGGAGCGGGAAGATGAACCAGGACCACAGAGTTGAGATCCCGGTTAATGAAAATGAGAGACAGGACTGAGGTCCAAATTCAGAGTGGCACAGCAGAAAGGTAGAGAGGTGTCCTTTAGGATCTTAGTTTAACAAGCTAAACGGCAAACATGCAAGGCTTGGAAAGCCGTAACACTGCCAGCGGTGGAGCTCAGGCAAACTAACCGTGGGAATCCCCTGTTCTGCGCAGCTTTAACGTACATATTTATTTGCTATAATTAAAGAAAGGACACTGGTTTTCACATTTTTTTCCCTCCGCACTCTCTTAATCCCACACCAGAAAAATTTGTGAAGGATCACTGTTACTTGCGTGGCAATGTCTCAGTTTACCCAGGAGGCTGTCCCCAGAAGCAGCTGCAGAGAACCTGTTGAGATCGTTGCTCCTAATGGTGCGGCGTTAGCACGGGAGACAGGTTTCTAGGACACAGAAGGGCCCCCAGGACTGTGCTCATGCGTCTGGGGCCTCTGGGGGCTAAGAATAACTGCAGCTTAGAGCCATGTACCTAGGCAGCACCGTGTTAAAGGAGGAAGCTGATCTTGATAGTTTACAGATACACGGATCCTTATTCAGAAGTTATGCCAAGGAGCAGGGAAAGTAGTTTTTATCCTGTCCTTCCCACATGGGAAGTTTGAGGAAGGGGTATGAGAAGTAAAAAAACCACAAACAGTAATAGAGAAGGTGGCGGATTTTGTGATTTTCTTGCAGAAATGCACATAGTTTGCATTCAATAGTAAACAACTAGATCTGCAGTGCCCTTATATATGTAGCTAAGAAGACAGCAGTACTTAAAGTGGGGTTGATAAATAACATTACTTACGGAGAAGGAAGTACCTCAATAAAAAGAGAGGCATGGCTTTGTGGCTCAAACATGGGGTAGGCTGTATTTTCTCAGTTCAGTTCTTGCCTTTGCTGTGGACTCTTGGTGTGATATATCATGGTGCATCAGTTATCTTTTGTCCAGGGTGGCACACTGTACTTCCTTTTATCTTCTTTTAATCAGACTATAATCTCTTTGATCAGACACACTCTTCCTCTGCACACATGGAAGCGGTGTGCCAGTTTCAGTACCTTCCCAGTTTCAGCTGGCTTCTCAGCATTAATAAAAATCCCATCTTTATCAATGGGACCTTTGTTGACAGTTTCAGCAAGGAAGAAACAAGACTGAACGGGCCATAAAGACAAAACTCTCCTTTCCACACAGCAGTCTCTCTGGTTATTGCTACAGAAAAGCCAGCAGTACTTCTGCCTGTATTAAACATATGCTGTGAGGCACTAGGAGGTCCTCAGCCTTCATAAAAGTGAAGCTGGCTTCTTTGCCCATTATCAGTTTCACCTTTTAAGCAAAATGACAAATTCTTTAAAGAGTTTATCTTGTCATTACCTGCACCTTCCTTCTCTTTATCTCGTTTAAAAAAAAAACAAACCAAAAACAATAATGCAAAGAACAAAGCAGTAAAGCGCAAACAGGTTATATGAAAATCTATGTACTGCATCCCAGAAACAGCCTGATCCCAAAGACTCCGGGGTCCAGCTCCCCCGACAGCCACGGGGCAGACCCATCACTGCGCCCTACAAACCCTCCACGCTCCCAGGCTAAAAACGCACCGACCAGAAGCAGTTCGGTTTTAACACCGACGACGCGCTCGGGTGGCCACGGAACAGTTTCCAGCTACAAACACCTTGACAACAGCCGGCGTCTGCAGCTTGCGCTCGACTGTCAGCAGCCCAGCAAAACGCCTGGGGTTTCCACGACGCGCAGGGGCGATTAGGGAAAGGGGCGAAAGTAACACAGGAAAAACCGTTTGGGAGGGTGCGGGACAACGTGGAGACACGGGGCAACCCTACCAGCCCCCGGGGGCCGGAGGCACC
>NW_009192847.1:0-360 GCF_000690835.1 Fulmarus glacialis
CCCCCCGCCCCCCACCGGGCTCCCCCAACCGCCGCGCACGCGCCCGCGGGCAACGGTCACGCCGGCGATTCAAGGGCAGGTTGATGAAACGCGAAATAAAAACCAGCATTCATCTCAACGGTGTCGGCCTGTTTTATGATCCTAAGGCACCGGTTAAGTCCGAAGCGCTTAAAATGTTTGTCTGTGAGGAAAACGACGTGCAGTGCCAGCGCGGGCTGCAAGCCCGCCCTGCTCCAGCCCCTCTGTGAGGGGAAATTAATTGTCTGCGGCTGCTGAGGTTGGTGTTAATGACTGAGAACCGGAAAATAGGCCACTCGGGGTTTTTATGGCTAAAAATAAAATGAAAAAAGTTAATCCCTA
>NW_009192847.1:391-21498 GCF_000690835.1 Fulmarus glacialis
GCCAGAAGACTGCAAGATGATGCTAGGTGTAGGCATAAGTGTGCAATCTAACTTGGAAACTCGCTTATATTTATATTTCATGAGTTAGGCTTGCTGCTCACTAGACACTGCATTGTGCTTGATCTGACTTTAAACAGTTAAAACCAGCTGATGTCTGTTTTCTCTCTACCTCCTTATTCTTACTTGTTGTGTACAGTTACATTCAATGGTGAATAGGATGACATGAATTCGTTTTTTGTGTTTACTAAAGCTGACACAGGTTGTCCTTCCTCCCACAGTCTTCCGATGGGGGAGATGGGCAGCCTCGACCTGAGATCGGGATAAGCGGCCGTGGGGTTGTTCTTTGCCGTGTCTAAGCTCATCTGATGCTGGCTGCTGCTGAAGGTGGCCATCCTCTTACCCCAGCATGGGTTATGTGTGTCTCCTCCCCGCCTCGTGTTGGTCTGACCCCAAGATGGGTTACAAGATAAATCGCTCTTCTAGAAGGGGTTTAAGTCTCTCTTGGTTTCTTTTCCTGAATCGCAGTCACAGCAGGATCAGATGAATGCTAACATGCAGCTTATTTTTGGTGGCAACTGGCTGTTAGATTGAGTTAGCTGTCAAGTTGTGCACCTTGGATATTATCACTAATGGCAGCCCTGACATAGGAATTCTTTACTATTCTTGTGTACCATTTTGAAGTGGTTTGTAGCATCTTTGGAATACATGCAGTGGGCTAATTTCTGTGTAAGTGATTTGGATAGTGTGTTTCCAGAAGTCAGATTTTTGTGGCAGTATGATGAGAAGATGAGAAAGTTCCTAGGGATAGAGTTTGAGGTAGGAGGACAAGAACGTCTCATGTCCTGGACATAAGATAGCAAGTAAAAGTGATTGTGCCATCTATTAGAGTTTGAGTCATGATAACATCCTAGGAATTGCTTCGGGATGAGGGTTTAAATTCCACAACTGTGTTCTGGCCGTGCTGTCATTTGATCAAGGAAAGCATCATTCTGTAACAGGAGACTAGGTTGTCCTTCTCTATTGCACGTTTCTCTCCCGCTTTTCTTTAGCTTATGTACTGCTTTTCACTGTATTGTGAAGTGGTTTGCGGCCTTAAGTACTATGTTGTTTTGTGTTTTGTTTTTGTTTTGTTTTGTTTTTTTCTTCTGGGGATTGTTTAAAGGACAACTCCATTTGGTCAGAAAGCCTGACACAAGCATGTCTTTTATCTTTTCCCTTGAGTGCTAAAACTGTGAACTGCCAAGTTCAAGGTTCAGCATTTTCCCATATTATTTTAACTCTTTGCATTACTCTGTCTTGGGTTTTATGCACTTATAATAGTTTTGTTGTTTAACTGCCCGTTCTCCACACAAGGCATCCCAGATGAATCCTTCCGTATGATCTTAAGAACTCTTAAAAATGTAATGTGAGCCTTTTGTCTCCTCCTAATAAAGATGCTGAGAGTCCTTATGTTGAGAAGGGTTACAAGGGTTGCTGACATTTTGGCTCTTCCAGCCTTCCTTGCAGGTATTCAGGAAAAGCTGAGACATAGACGTGTTGTGTTTGTGTATAGGTTTTCACACTTGCCTTTGGTCTTCCTTTGTTATCCAGAAGCCACAGGTGCTTGCAAGTTATTAGCAGATTCTTGGGTTTCATTTTGCCGTGGTCAGGTGGGAACCTAAAAGAGCATCCAAACCAGATTTATTCATAGAGGTACTTTTACCTTGGGATCTCTGGGAGTAAGTTGAAATGTGTGTATCTTCCCTCCTTCTGGTTTTCCTCCAAAAGGACTACGCTGCTTTGACACTTTATGGTTTTATTTTGTATTTGTCAGTATATCTTGAAAACTCAACAGTCCTTGCTAGACTACGTGCTTCTGTAAGGACACATTAAGACTTGTAAAGACTCCTGCCATTTGAAGCATAAATTCTTTTGAATTGGCAACCGGGATCTCTTGCTGTGTATGTGCAGTCTTGCGTAGACCGAAAGAGAGCCTTGCACAGTGAAGAAGGCAGTCCTCGCCCCCGCGGGATGTGAGAACCGTCTTAAGAGGAAGTAACTAAGCAAGCGGAAGGAAACTGTAAAAGTGAAGCATATTGTAGTGATAGGGTTTTAGTAGCAGTATTAGTAATGTTAAGCAGCAGTAGTAAGTTTTAATGTTTGAGACAATTTCTGAGCTAGATCAGCTGCAAGTAGTTTATAACCTTGTCTAGACCTGTTTAGAGCGGAGGTAGAAGGTACAGTTACTGTAAATCACCTTGCCCATCAGGGAAGAGTAGTACCATACACTAAATCTGGCTGTTGAGTTTCTGACTTACATGGAAATTAAATGGATGGCAAATATGTAAATATAGTTAAAATAAGAACATGGTGTTCTGAGTTTCTAACGGACACATGACTGCTGCTCAGGACTTGCTGTACGCACACCTAGCTTGTATTGCTGAGGTTATTTTTTCCAGGTGTCAGCTCTTACAGCTGAGAGCGAAGCTGATCAACGATAGGCTTCTCCGCTTTCAGACTCGTGTTGACGCCAGTAGATTATTCTGTGTTTAGGTCAATGGAAACTTTTGGGCTATTTTATTCCTCTCCGTGAATACATGCCAGCAGTGTTTGCAAAATCTAACAGTTTGATACTCCTCGAGGTCTGTGCCAACACAGCCAGCAGTAGTTCAGTACTGTGCAGTCCTCTGTCTGTTTTTTCGGGTGGGTGTACGTGTGGTTCGGGAAGGCAGAGTCCTGGGCTGCTAAGCTTCCTGCTTGTTTCCTGCTTGGGATAGAATGGTTTGATATGATAAATTGAGACATCATTTCTAGGGGAATATTTTTTTTTTTTCCCCCCTAACTTCCACTCTGCTCTCTGCTAGCTACAGTAGTAGTTAAGTGTCACATGAGCAGAAAGAATTTTGCAAATCCAATGAGGAACTGCCATCTATGTAAATGAGATTTCTCTTACAGGCAGATAATATTAGTTACTGGTTTTTATTTTCTTGAATGAGGAAGAACAAGGTCAAGGTTA
Organism: Fulmarus glacialis; assembly: GCF_000690835.1. Lineage (NCBI taxonomy): Eukaryota > Metazoa > Chordata > Aves > Procellariiformes > Procellariidae > Fulmarus > Fulmarus glacialis. The sequence continues at coordinate 3,387 of NW_009192847.1, forward strand.
AATTTCTTGTTTTTAGTAGGAAAGTCATTTACACCTTGTTTTGTTAATGTTTTGCAAACAGATGTGTGTTACACTGCTCAGAAAAACAATCCTGCCTTGTGTCATCTCTGTGCTAGAAATCTTCTCTTTTTCATCCAGCAGTTTACAGCGTAGAACTCTTTAGCTGGTAATTAATTTGAAGTTAGTAATTCAAGCAGCATAACTTTGTTTTTACTATTAAGGGTAGTAATGTTATGGGGGTTGCTTATTCACTCTTTGTACACTGTATGTCACTTCCAAAGTTTCAAGAACTGTCACCTACATACTTACATATACGTAATTATTCTTTTTTAAATAGCTGGCATGATCAGTTTATGGACCGTAGATTTGAGTGCTTCACTGAAGTTTTTAGTTTGGGCATTGACTCCCATTCTTAGTGATTAAAAAATTGGGATGTTATACTCCTATGAAGGAGCAGAAGTATCGTTGACTAGAAGTAGCTCAAAATGCAGGTGAAGCCAGCCAGCGAGCTTTACTGGTTACATAAGAAGGCACTAAGTAACTTCAAAAGCCTAAATTGGAGTTTCAGGACTAGTGAAGAGATACTATGATCATTGTATGTGGAATCTAAAGGCCTGGCTTTTAAATTGAGGGGATAATTTGGGGGAGAATTCTCTGGTTTATACGACAATTTGGGTGACCTGCATAAATAGAGATGGAAACAATTTGGTAAAAGTCAAAGCTAACACAAGCAGAATGGGTATTTATATATGGGAACGCAAGCCACGCAAACTTTATTGAACTGTTATGCATATCAGAGCATTTAAAGCAGTGTACTCCCTAAGGATATACTAGGTAGCGCCAGTGTAAGATCTGTGTGCCTCGCTGGTATAGTGGTAGAACTTTTTTGAGCAGTATTTGGCATTTAAGAGATGTGTGGAGACTTTTGTAAGCCAGATTGTTTCCAAGGGCTCCTCTTGGAATATCTATCTGTTTTATGTAGCACTGGTTGCTTGTACTTGACTTATTTTTTTATTTCAGTACTTTCTGCCTTTATGAGTGTTAACATACCAGCTCAAGAGAACAAATGATCTGAAAAAGCATGCCTGGCTGTAGGTCTCTCTTCTAGAATAGAAAGCTATGAAAGCAAGGGGTGCTCATGGAGGGCTTGACTCAGCCTGGTTGACCTAAATATAGGAAGGAAGGAGGACTTTGTAGGCAATGCTTGCCAGTAGGGTGTGGAGAATTGTTCCAAAACTGAGATGATTTTATTTAGCAAATGCGCTGTTCTTCATCGAACACTCCTTTTTCCTCGTATTTTATGTCTATATATCCAACAAGTGGCACTGGCTTCACTTATAATCTTTCCCAAAGGAAATGTGTGAAGAAGTGGCTTTGGCTGGTTTAAGAAGCGAGACAAAAATCTTAAGACCCATCTCATTTTAGTTAGATGGGTGATTGTAGCCTGTCTCCCAATGCACAGTCTGCCTCACAGTATGCCTATTGCAACTTCAGATAATTAGTTGCCTGTTTTTGTGTCCACGCCTGGCCTGAGTCCTCTTCAGCTGTTCTCTTGCTGTCTGAGGAAACAGCTGTTGAGGAACTGTGATTCCTATTTCAGTCAAGCAAGAGACTACTGTTAGGATTAACGACATGGGAAGCCCAGCCTTTTTCTTTGCAAGCCCAGATGCTGAGCTTGTCTGCAGGATGTAATACTAATCATTACCTCATCTAGAAGGATGTTTTTCCAGGCCTGATGCTGAATAAAGTTGGAGCTCAAGTGTACTTGCAAGACTTTCAACACTGTTCAGGTTTTTTTTTTTCCTCCTTTGGTTGCAAGGAGCATAATCCACATAGCATTTTGGGCTCATGAAACAAGGTATTTGTCTCTCCTGTAAAATCAGCAGGTTGCCAGGAGCAGTGAATCTGTCTAGCTAGACATAAGCACTCACAGGCAAACCTTAAAATAGCAGCTCTGAAATATCAGCTGTTGTCTTGCTTGTGTTGAAATACTTTTTGGGGGAGAAGTTGCCCATTGGAATGGAGGGGGGGGAAGGGAACTGCAGTAAGCCAAATTTTCCTTCAGATAGTTGTAAGGTGGCTTTGGGAGTTTTGTGGGTGGTTTTTTGGGTTTTTTTGGTTTGTGTTTTTTTTTTTTTAAATACCAGAGATGCTTCTGACAAGGGAAAGTGCATGGTCATTTCATCAGGGAGCTTTCTCTGCTTCTGGTGTTATCTGGTGCTCTTGCTTATCACCCTGAATCTACTAGAGATGAATAGCTGGCCTTGCACATAGTAGAAAAATAGCTGAAGTTTGGGCTTTCATCACACAGTAAGGATAAGGGAAGTGCTTAAGAGCTTCTTATGGGAAGACATCTGTAACCATCTACTCCCAAGACACTCTCCTTTTCTTTCACCTTATTTCAGTTAGGGAACAAGAAGTAGGCTGTAGAACTTTCCCAGCTTTAGCTGGAAAAGTAACTGATATGTGCATTGAAATGAGAATATTACATCAGGCAAAAATATATTTAAAAAGCATCCATATGTGTAGGCTTGGTCTTCAGTCTTGCAAGTTAGTGTTGGCCAATTCCTGGTGAATGTGTTTTTCATACCATGGGTAGCTGAGAGTAGTTGATGTGGCGTAGATTACTGCAGTTCAAGGTTACTGTGATTGCTAGATTCCAGCCTAGCATCTTTGCCCATAATTTTGTTTTAAAAGTAAGATACTGTAAGGTAAATTGCTGCTGGTGAAGAGCTGCTGGATGCTTCTTCATCCTCTGCCCTGTGAGTAGTGTAACCTCTGACAGGAGAATGAGACTAGCGACTGGAGACAGTAGTCTCTTAAACTGAGTAGTCTGATGTGCTGGAGCTCATTTGCAGGTACTCCTATATTTTGAGGATGGAGAACCACCAGCGTTGCTGGTAGGTAGCAAGAAATGTAAGGCAACTCCCAACGGCCTGTTTGAAGAAGCTTTAACTGTTGAAATTAAAGCTTGGTGTGGCATAATAAATACTACATAAGGCAATACTTCATTGGCAGGAATTTGAAGGTTTTAATTACCTAGGAGGAGCTCATCTAGTTGCCATGCAGTGCTTGTAGTGTGTAAGTGACTTCAGGTGGGTGAATGACCATGTGACATAACTTTCTGTTATGAAAATGTGGAAGTTCTGGTCAGGCTGTTAAAAACTACTGATTTTTGGAGGCTACAGAGGGTACAGAAGTCATGTATTCAGAGGCTGGGAAAAAGCACGGAAGTAATACCTTCACGTTGGCAGGAATGTGCCATAACTCTGAACGCTGTACTAGTTTGACAACTGTCCATACCTAGAGTACTTGCTGGTTAGACCCCAGTGCCAAAGACATTTCCTATGCGTATTTGGATGGATTTCTAATTCTGCCTTTAAACAAACTTAACTAAGTGGCATGAAGTGTGGAGGGCAAGGCTTGGGAAGTATTTCCTGATGCGCAGAGCTAAGAGCAGTTTTATGGCCTAACCAGTTGAGAGTTTTGGGCACTGAGAGAGGAGAAGACGCAAGCTAACTCTGACTAATGCTGTTTCCAAAACTGAGGGTTGCTTGTTTTGGGACGTGGATGTATGCCTAAACCAAAAACTGGGCAGAAGAAAGGAGTGTATCCCTGGTTAAACGAAGCAGCGTCTCCCCGAGATGGATTTGACTTGCACAGCAGCATCTAGCCTGCAATCCTGTTCTCTGTTCCTTCACCCCTTCAGTGTGTCATGATTTCCTGTAAGTGAATTTCTGATACAGTGTGTACCCCTTTAGGGTGTGGAATTCTGAAGGGGAGGGGCGTGGTTTTCTTCAAATCCTTTGAAAAATGTTGGGTTTATTGTCAGACGTAAAAAATGGAAGTTTTAACAAAACTAGCTATTTCTGGGTTAAGGAAAGATGGATGTTTTGGGTATTGAGTATAATTGCACATAAATGGCACAACTGTGGTCTAAAACTTTGAGTGACTAATACTGACTTGGAAGCTCCACTGAATAGATTGAAATAACTTTTGTTAATTTAGGGACTTAAGATACTGTTCCATGCCAATAAAAATGAGTGTCTGAGCTAACTGCTCATTAACAATTTCTGACCTAGAACTGGGAAGTTGATTGCTTCGTGATCTACTTTCAATAAAATATCCTGGGTGTGATCTGAAAAGAGGCGGATTTGTTCAGTTACATCTGCTTTGCCCTTCTGTGTGCCTGCAGCCTGTGAGCCAGCGGCTTGGCATGGGCTGTGGTTTTATCCACCTAAATACTACCGCAGCATTTAAGAGTTGAGCTGGAGACAGCAAACAGGGAAAGTGATCTGATAGTGCCAAATCCGAGATGTGTTCCAGTCTCGGATGCGGTGAGGAAGCCTCTTCATTTCCTATTGCTTCTAGCTCCTTGCTGGTTCGTCACCACTCTCTTTCACAGCTCTTTTCTCCTTCCTGCATGCTGCTTTTGTGTGCAAGATGAGAGTTTCTTTTGTGATACAGCTTAATCCTGACACTATACTTGCAAAAACACTGGATGCCTTCTAGTTCTTCGATGCTTCATGAGCTCCTCTGCTCTTTGAGAAAATATTTAGATTTTATTTTTGTATTATATGTTGCTGTACAAGAAATCAGAGCCTTTGGTAAACCAAAATTGCCAGATGCATCACCACTGCTGTGTTCCTATTTTTAATACCTGGTAATTAGGTAGGCAGTGCTTGTTATCATTGGCGTGTGAAGAAATGCAAAAATGATAGTTAAGTTTCAGAGCAACAATTTTCTTTCCTCTTAGCTGTCAGAAGGCTTATGTGTATGAGAGTGGGTTATTCAATTTGTATTCAAACTTCTTCAAAGAAACAAGCAAGATGGTATCTCCAACTGCTTCTGGCTTCCTCAAAAATAGATTCTCAGAGTTGGGTTTTTCCTACCATAATGTCATTACTTGCAGTTTTTAGATGTAATTAGTGTCAGATTGATTTATCTTACCCAGAACGGAAAGCTTACTGGAAGCGAGTTCCACAAAAGCAGTTTATTTGCGTGTTTACTGGTTTAGCTTGGTTGGTCAGTGACTTGTGTTTTAGTATCGCCTGCAATGAAGTGATGATGCCTCTGTCCCGAGTGGTCCCACTGGTGATTCTTTGCAGACTGTTCTCGCAATCCCACAGATGCCTCGAGCGCAGAGCTCTGCACAGACAGGGAACGTAAAGGAATAATGTTTCTTCCCTCTCAGCCTCTGCTCTTGCATATCTTGTGACCTTTCCCTTTGCCAGTATCTGATTTAAATTTAATACTGGTTTTTTTTCTTTGCCTTCCTCTTTTGAGTACTTCCTATGTCCCAAAATATCCTTTCTCTAATCCCACATTTGAATACCAAATTTAGTTGAGTCTGTCTCTTCTGTCTGCTTTTGCCAGCCTCTTCCAGTAGACAGAAACGGAATACAGGAGTATCTGGCACGCTGAACGCTGGGTCAGGTTTTTAAACTTGTTCCCTCAGGTCAGATAGATTTCAGGCATCCCCACTTGGGTCTTCTAATTATGGAGCGTTTATCAGCTAACATACTAGGATGACAGGAGAGCAAGGAAAGGCTTTGGTGTGCTTCACATGCAGAAAAATCCCTGGGCTCCAGTCTCCTATCGAACTCTTGTAGCCTCACGTTTTTTTCTCTTCACTTTTAAAACACATATCGCTTTAGATTCAGATATGGCTGTTTATACTGGTGCCAATGTACTGCAGTCTTCACATGGAAACATAGAATCATACTTGCTTTTGCTGACTATGAACAGTAGAAGATAACAGCCTACTGTTTTTTTTCATCTGTGTAATCACTTCTTGTTTCTCTCCCATTGCAAACTTGAAGTTCTTTCAATAGAGTTGCTAGGAAAATAGTAGCTATAACTTTACGTGCTTTTAGAAAATAAGTCAGTTTAAATTTGAATGGTCTACAACAGCCCTATTGCTTTGCCTTGCAACTGTGCATTTCCTGTAATCTGTTTTCTTTAAAATACCCATTTTCCCATATGAAATGTCTGTGTGCTTGTCTTGATTTTCTTGCTTTGCTGAACGTGTTGCTGAGTTCTAGGAGGATTTACATTGGCAAATATGTTGAATCAACATCTGTTGAAAATTGAAGTGGGCTTTTGGGACGTTTTTGGTGATACCCAAAGGTCATGCTATTCCATTGTCTATTAAATATGAAATTTAAATCTGCCCCGATGTGAAATGAGTACATTGAAACGGAGATGTGACCTAACCTTTACATGAACTGTGGAGGAATCTAGGGGCTCTGGGAAATAGTATGCTTGTGTGTGGATACAAGGGATAATGTTGATAGATGTAGAGAATGTCAGTGTTTTAATTATAGAGGTTTACACAGTGGTTTTAGTAATGTTTGTACATTCTTGTCTAATTACCCTGGAAAAAAATACTATTATTTGCTGAACTACAGTAAGCAAAGAAAGGTTCTCTGTGTGTGCTGGTGAAATGCTCTTGTGTCACTGGTGGAATAAATATATACTGTCAGATTTAAGAACAATTTTCAGGCTAGCAGAAAGGCATCTGGTAACCGAGAACTTGTTGTCTAACCAAACAATCTACAAATTTAGCATTAGAAAATAAGGATCAATGGGTTTGTAGTGAGCTACGCTCTTACAGCAATCTCTCCTAATTTTTTTGGGGTGGGCTCAACCTGTTAATACAGAAGCAAGCCTCTTGTAGAGATCTGCATTACCTAGAGTTGCTTCTCTGAGGTCTGCTACCTGTGCTGCTGGCATAACAAGTCTGCTCTTTCAGTCTTCCCACCATAAAATCAAAACAGTGTGCCAAGAAACTAGTCTAATATCTTGGATACGAGCTCTGTGAATACTCAGGCATAAAAACCTTATGTATAACACTTCTAAGATTGCTTGGTGCACCTCGGGAGCTGGTAGTAAACCTTAAGGGAATTGGGTTTTCATTGTAATTTCTTCTAATAGAATGTGATTCTCAAAGGGCTGAAGTCTTGCTGCTGGTTTATCCCATTCTGTCACCTCTTCTTGTTACTTGCCATTTTTCAGACACAGCTGTTCCCCACGTTAAACTAACTGATTGACACAATTTGAGTGTTAAATAGACCGTGAGACTGAGGATAAAGTTATAATTGTATCTGCTGGGTGGTGATCACTGTTGGGGGGGGGAAAAGGAGCAAGCAAAGAAGGGACTTGACCAGGGGAGGGCTGCCGCTGTGTGTCTTAGGCTGTTGATGTATTCCCAGCAGCATTCCTTCATTTTAAAAACTTCAGTAAATAGCCGTGAAGGTAATTTTTGTCATACAACTAAACAAGGTGTGTGTAGCCTCGTAGTGTATTTCAAACTGAACTCATTTGTTAGTAAGAGTTGCGACACAGATTCTCCAGGTAACCCATTATAGCTCAGACCCAGTTTGGATACAGTAATCCTGTCCCACCCCCACACAAAAGCTGCCCAATCATTTCTTGAACAATGCTGGTTTTTTAGCTTTAATCCGAGCTGATGGGTTGTTCAGCGCCATCTCCCTCGGGGCAAGTTGTCTTGACATGTCCTGGCTCTCTCTGGGAATTCCTCTTCCCACAAGGGAGTGAGTTGCGGAACGATAGCAAGCATGAGAGGGTAACTCCCGTCCACTGGCCAGGTAAGAGTATCTTGTAGATAAAAAACTTTTGAATTGGTTGTAATGGTGAGATACGGAGGATAGTGTGGGGTTTTTTTTTTAACTTATTTTTGAGAGGTCTCTTAAAATTCCTTGAGAAGTGTGAATTTTTAAAACATTTTCTCTGTGAAGCTTCCTCTGTATGCTTTTTCTGCAAACTGAATGTAGAACTTGGCTCCTCTCCTGAAGAGACATGGTTAGAGCGCTGTTACTAAATGTTTGAAGCTTGATATTTATGCTTAAAGGACAGAAAATCTGTTAAAGCATGATGTAGTAGAAGCTGGTATCCATACTCTGCAGCATACAGCTGTACTAACAAGAAAAGGCAATTTCACCACGCTTTTTTAAGGTCGTTTCTCTGGATATCAAGACTTTTCCTTAACTCAGATTTGCTCGAGCAGGTTTTGGCATTTCTTTGGTTGATGTTACAAATCAAGAATTTCAGCTTGCATTTGAAGTGTCCTGACTCTTCCATCAGAATGTAGGTAGCCTGAAGGAGAGCTGCAGGCTATTTGTTATAGTAGAATATCTTAAGTTAATCAAAAGCACGGTTTCTCTGCAGGAAGGTGGTACAGCTTGAAGAATTGCATGCAACTCTCCCACCTAGCTATCCCCAAACACTTTTTACACTGCCTGTAGATCCTTTTTTTAAATTTGATACAAGTCGGTGCAGTTGAAGATGTAATGAAAAATAGTGCCTTGAAACTTGTAACCATTATACTGTAGTCCCACAAAACATCATATTGTAAACACAATAAAATGGTCTATTACCAGATTGCTTTATTAACTCTAATCAGTCTAAAGAGCTAAATTTAATTAAATCTGCTTGTGGATGAGAACATTCCACCCATGGAAGGGTGCACTAAAGGTAATCTCCAGTTTTGAATCTTAACGTTACATGTAGAAATCTGTTTTGTCTTTTATTTGCTTGAGGCCAGGTGGGAATGTAGCTTTAAGGATTTTTTTTAATTATTATTATTTATTATTTGAAGAGGTCTGATCTCCCTGACTTTTTGTAACAGAAAATAGAAGTATACCTATAAGGTGTGAGGAAATAATTTTGTGTATTAGATGTATGTAGTTTTAGATATTTCTTACTTACTAAAAGTGCTATGCAAACAAAGATTAAACCCTCTGTTCTGACTTGGTACTTGAATGTTTGCGTTTTGAACTCCCACTTATTAAAGTACTTAACTGTAAATAGTAAATTGTTTTTTAAATATCCTGAATTCTAGGTCAGCTCTTTCCAGGAAGAAAGGCTCTTAAAAGAGGAAGAAGGAGAATATCTATTTTCAAATACATGGCTGGGAAAGAAAAGTCCCACTGAGTGCACATGGACTTTTTCACTGCTAAGAAGTTGTTTTGGACTTACTTTTTTGAAAGGGTGCTCAGACAAGATTCTAAAGGCTCCACACTTCTGAGTGGCTTCTATAGTATTATCCCTTGATTTTAACAAATTTTTTTTTATTACATTTTGGAGGTAGGCTCTGCACATCTATCTTGCCATGAGAACTTACATCAAGCATCACAACACGCTGATTTCCCTCTTGCTGTCAACAAGCTGTAGGATTGAGGATCAAAACTGTTGTCAAGAGTGCTTAGTATAGATGATATAATAATTATTTTGACTCCCGAACAGTTTAAATAGTACTGATATCAGCTGTTAGTGTTGTATCCATATAACTGAGTTAGATTATGCAATCTGGTAAAGTAAGGCTGACAAGTGTTAAGTGTCAAGTGTTTTCTTTAAAAGAACATGCTATGTAGCACCTGAGATGAGGAGTAATGCCGTGCTGAACAGTCAGAGCTACCTAATGCTGGAGAGATGTGTGCTAAAGCAGAGAACAGGCATTCTGAAAACTAGACACGTTAAAAATTCTTCCTGCAGCCTTTATCAGTAGTCGGTACAAAAATTCGTTTCACTTGAGTTTTTGACATTAAACTTGAGGATGTTCCAAGAACTTCCACTGTGGGCATTGCAGGAAATCCTGCTTGGCAGCCTTGCAAATCCAAGTGTCATCTTGGGAAGGCCTGCAGACTTTTACAAACTCTATCACGGGCAACTGTGTTATGCCTAGATGGTGGTGGCGGGAAACTTTAGGTAGATTTATTTCTATGTAGGATAAACCCCACACTCTTCTGTTAGTAAATACATGAAGATTTCTTGGATGTGTCTTCAGATATGTTGTTTTTAAAGGGAAAAGGCATGGGGAGATAGAGGGAGAGGAAGCAAAGGCCACCTGAGGGAAAGGTCTGATGCTGTGCAGAGCAAAGAAGCAGCTGACAAGGTCTGATGCTGCAGCCCAAGATCGTATGCAGATAACCCTCTGTGTAACTCCTGAAGTATTTTATCTACTTATGTGCTCAGATGTTTATTTCTACCGCTTTGAGTGACATGTTTTATGAAAGGCTGAGGTGTGCTGAGTCTTTCCAAAGACTGGATCGTATTTTTATTTCTGTTCTATGTGCACTCTTGTTCCTTGAGAACATTATGCTGTGCTTTGGTGATAGGAAAGTAAGTCCAAAAGGAGACTTCTTTTTTCTCACCCAGGAGAACTTGCATTCAGTGTCAAGCAGGCCATATTATTCAGACATACTGTGCACCAGATAGCCAGTTTGTATATAGAAACAACACACTTCTAGTACTCTCTTTAATGTGCTAAGCTTGACAGATTTCCGTTTGAGACGCAGTAAGTGGTTACTCTGGTGGATTTGCTTGTTGATGAACACTGAGGAAAAGAGGGAGAGTATGGTATGGCAAATAAGGGCAATCCAGATATTTAACATCATAGACTGAATTGTTTCCTTCAAAATATTATACTTGCTCTAGAAATGGCTAATACAGTAGTTATGTGATTTATTTGTTTATTGTCAGACTGTCTCTTAGTGTGCTTTTGCTTTGGTTCTACAACAGGAATACAGGCAGAGTGAATGCAGTGAGTTGTAATAGTCATCCTAATACTGCCAAACCAGGACAAATGTATAAATGGATTTAATTTCCAATTCTGTAGCGTTGAAGTGTGACCTGATTGTACAGAGAACACCTTGGAAAGTACAAAAGTGGGATTGGTTTTTATGTAACATAATGGGTCTTGTTGACAGTATTCTGCTCTCTTGATTATTAATTTGAAATAATTTTTCCTGCACAGTAGTTTTTAAACCAGGCCTATTTTTATAGTGCATGAAAATATTTAGGCTGGGTGGGAGTCTGCAATAAATATTTTTATTCCCTAAAGAGATGGCTCTTGGCCAACTTCTGCACTCTTACTCATCAGCTGCTGGTCTTAGTTCTGCTGAATTCAAACTTTTTATCTCTGAAGAGCAGAAGTAATTATTTATGCATGATTCTTACTCCTGAGTGTTGTTTCATTAATGAGATGCTGAGATTCCTTGGTTCTTGAAGGCAGTTCATTCGGGAGCCTGACCATGCCGCTGCTGTGTTTGACTCTGTGCAAATCAATCAATATAGATGTTGGCTTGAAAGTGTCTTTGTTTCTTTCTCAAGTTTTATTAGAGCTGGAGACCCTTGAAAGATTGTATGACTGGCAATGCTCAGTAGAACACTTCCCCCCCCTCCCCAATAAAGAAATGAAATCAAGCCTTTGGCATAAAGGTCTCTCTTAAATAAAAGATCTCCAAACTGAGGGCTGAGTCTGAGAACAGCAATGAAGTTGCACTCTGATGGTTTATCTCCTCATCCTGTTTGGCTGCGTATGCTGTGAGATTGTGCTACATAAAAATGAAATCCCAAGACAAAGAAAATATCCTTCAGCTTCCTAGAAGCCTTTTCAGTTTGTCAAGCAGTGCTTATTTTAGAAATGGGCTAGTTCAGGGGCATGAGAGAAAATCATGGTAATGCCATCAAATGCTTCAGTAGTCAGATGTCAAAGTACTCGGCATTTGTTTTGCTTGAACGCTTTTTAATGTTACTACTTTTAGAAGATAATCAATGTTCTGTGCAACTGCTTTCTCATTTTCATGCATCTCATGCTCCTGTCAGCTGTCTTCATTATGGAATATTCTAAGCTCATCAAATCAAAAAGGTTTAGGCTTTTTTTTTCAGTTACACTTAAGTGAAGTGCAGAAAACTGCAAGAGCCTGTTTTATTCTGTTGCCTGGTGGCTTTTTCTACCACAGCGTTGTTGGAAATTCCAGGGGAAAGGATTATGGCTGGAATGGAAATGGAGAGTGAACTTTCCTCACTTGGATATTGACTCAACCCAAGAACAAAGTGATCCTGGCAGAGTACCATGGGAAAAACTATGCTTCTGGGGCAGTCAGATGCCATGTTTTACAACTGCAACGCTTACTCAAAGGCGGGGAAAAAGGAAAAAGAAGTTGATCATGCAAAAAGAGGAGGAGAAGGAGGGAGGCGTCTTGTCCCTTAAAATATCTTTGACAGCAAAGTGCTGATGTTGATTTTAACAGCTCCTTGGAAGTTGTGCCATCATTAAGGGAGGGGGTGTGATACTGTAGGTCCATCCAGTGTTCCAGTTGCCCTTCTGTAAGAGATAGGGGAAAAATGGCACTTAAGTCTTGCCTGACTAGCATAGATGTGAGAGCAGGACCCAGTTACGGTGCATCTTTATCCCCTGTTTCTTAACTCCCAAGCAGTCGGTTGCTCACCTTGCTGTTTCGCGTTGCTTCAGAGGTGAAGCGATGCTGGCTCTGGCAGGGCTTTTGGCTCTGCCGGGGCGATGCCTGTGGCTTAGCTAAGTAGGGTGTCACAGGAATGAGCTTCCTGTCCTAACAGTTCTGTCGTCTTCCCCTCCCTGCCGCTGACTCATGCTTGTGATCAAATGACAAAGTTAACTCCTTAAAAGAGGAAAAAATAATAACTTTTCTGCGAATGCAGGAAAACTGGTCTCTTTTCCTTTTTTTCTTTTTCTTCCCCCCGCCCCCCTCTCCCCCCCCTTTGGAGTTTGTGTTTTGCCTCAGTACTGCAAATGTACTGACGAGTTGTTCAGGATGAAGTAGGTCAAAACGTGAACTGGCTCAGTCTCTCCAGTTCAGGTGTCACAGGGAGGCGGCAGAGGTCTTCTGCATCTGTATGTTGCTGGCTAATTTGCAATTCCATTCTGAAACAGATTAGAGATCTGCAGCAGCTTTTTTGGGTTCAGCATCTTGGACATTAGTGATAGCATTACGAGAAGGGCCTTTTTCTTTGTAGAAGACCTGTCTTTTCCTGACTGGGTTTGGCAAGATAGGAAGCCAAAATTGAAGGATTGTTATTGAGATGAATTGACTGGAAGGTTAACCTTGATGCAACCAGTCCTTCACCTATCTCCTTGTCAGGGTGGTTTTAATCTAGTGTTGGTCTTTTGCATCTGAAATCTATTATGAAGTGATTACGTTGGATGGAATTGAGCTTTGTAAACCACAGCCTGAGTTCAGCAAAAATTGCCCTGGACCTACTTATTGTGAGTATAAGCTCCCTAGTGCAATGGATGTTGTATTACAATAATTCTAGAAGACAAGGTGTATCTTTAGAAGCAATACTGGTTTATTAATAAAATCTAGAGAAAATGAGCTTTTGTGCTTGGTAATTTTTTCTGCTCCTCTAGTACATCTTTTGTCCAGTACACATGTGAGAAGTTGTGCCCCCAGGTTTGGCAAGTTCAAACTGTATAACTTTTTAAATACTCATCTCAGAAGAGAATCAGTAGGACTTATGAGTTAATGGATGAGGTGAAAGAGTAGGCAGGATGAGCCAAGAGACTCTTAATAGTTCTGGCTGCTCTTGTATGTGGTGTACCTTTTATCACTGTGTTTGGACTGGAGTCATTTCCTCACATCCAAGATCTTTGGCATCCTGACTCTTCTCTTGATCTAGTTGTAGAAGCTTTAGACCATGATTGTTTAGCAGTAGTCTCAAAGAGCTTTTTGAAAAGAAGAGCTAGAAGAGCATCCTGGTAAAGTTCAGGAGCAGAGCTATTGGCTTCATCTGTTCCTCGTGCTCTCAGAGCAACAAAGCTAGATGTGGGAAGTGTGTGTGAGCAAAGGGGGCAAGGTCATAGCTCAGTTACTGGCAACAAATGGCATACATCTCTGAATGGGCTGTGTAGGTGCGTGTACATTTAGTTCTGGTAAAAAAGACTGAATAACGGTGAAAAACTATATTAGAGCTTTGCACTGTGATTGCAGTTGAGTTTTTCCCCCCTTGTTAGGAAGGCTGAAAGCTTAGCTGATTTCTTTTGTAAGATTATGTTGCAACCACTTGCCATCTGAAGCTAGAGTTTTGTCAAAAAATACATTGAAAATGACAGCTGAGAGCTGAAAAAACTGACGCATCTAAAAGAGGAGGAACTCATGATGCTTTTCACTGTTCAGACGCTGGTAAGGGCTTATGCAGGATTTTCTGACGACACCTCCCCGCGTTACAGATGCATTGCTAACACTATCATATGGTAGAACCAGGTTGTAGTTTTGCAAGTTTGGTCTGTGAGAGTGAAGTCTGCGTGACGTAGTAGATCTGTGCATAACAACTAGAGTTGAACCAGCCTTTGTATGACCAGTTTGAGATCTCCCTGTGGCCTCCCTCCTTTGCAGCATCTCCTTTTCCCGTTATGACAGTCCACCTGTAGGGCCCTGATGCTTGCAGTCATTCAGTTGTCACTTGCGGCTAGCTCCTTAGCTAAAAACTAGATTTCCTAATCGCTACAAAATGTGAGTTGAGGTCCAGATGCATGTGGAAGTAAGATGATTTATATAAAAGGTTTAAGAGTAGCGTCCGTTCTTTCTGACGCTTTCTCAGAAGTCCATTTCGTATCTCCAAGTGAATTTTGGGATTTGCTGGAACAGGAGGGGAAATACAGACTCTTATTTGGGTGCTAATGCTTGTCTACAGAGATGTTCATGTTTGCCCATTTCAGCTGCTCATTGTATTGAGTGAAGTCGCTCCGAGCAATTCAATATCATAGATTATCAAATTGATTCTTTAAAAAAAAAATTACTCAGAACTTTGATTTGTACTGGTAATTGCTGCTGAAGACTTCTCTGACCCTTATAATTAACGTTAATAGCCTTATAAATATTCTGCAAATATAATTAAAAGAAATTACATGTTAGAGAAGTAAAGATTAAGTTGCTATGTTGTTGAGGACTAACAGGCTCTAGCAGAACTGTGATTTTGGAACAAGACCTCACAGAGAAAGTGGCAGCTTTCTGGCAAAGGTTTTTATTGATACTTCTAGTTTGAGGAAATAATATTGTTTACATACTTTGTGCAATAAAATTAATCATTGTATAGAATATTTTTGTAATAGTAAACATGCTAGGTGTACTTACTCATGTAAATAGTGTTGAATTTCTGCAGTGTAAAAATAATATTCAGATACACTCTCCTAATCTGTGAAACTGTAGCTTTACAGTGTCCTAGTGTGTCAAGTCCTTAAAGCTGCTTTTTGTCATGGTGTTTGGCTTTTCAACACTGAATTTTAATGGCATTGAGTTGAAAGTGGCTTTACCTTTCATGAAAGCGAAGACTTTGTGTGCTTGACAAAAGGAAGGGGTTTTAAGATCCAACATCATCTTGTGATTCATGGGGTGGGGTATGGAAATCAGTTTCTAAAATTAAACCAAAATTTCATGTAACTTTTTTTCCCCCCTCTTTCTCCCAGTGTGAATGTGGTACATAGTCTTCTATAATTATGGACAAGCAAAGAGTCCCCCATTAAAGAATTTTCGTACCAGGACTGGTCGACGGTAATATCTCCAATCTCTGCTTGAATTTTTGAAGTCTTGAAGGATAAGTTACTTACGTCATCTTGAACCTGATCTACTCTCTTTACCCTTTCCCCTGTTGGATGGGAAGGATGAGAGCACGTTTCCTGCAGTCATTCCCTTGCAGGGAGGCGAACAAATAAGGAAGGGTTGTGTTACATGCTGTAGTTATGAGAGTTATTTGGAGACGGCCGAGTTGGTCAACAGCTGCAGCCCTCTGCTATCGTGTGAATGGTTTGCTTTTTGCCACACTGCTTATTTTAATGAACTCCATCTGTACATAGTGTAGTCCGTAATAGAAAGCAGATTGCTGGGCTGATGGTGTCTACAGTGAAGTATAGACGCTATGAGTTGTCCAGTCTACTGGGTTGCAGATGAAAGTTGAATATGAAAACGAGGTGGATACCTTTTTGTTTAGTGCAGAAACAGTTTCCAAAATGTTGAAATTTTGCCTGAAAAGGAAAGAGACTGCGGGGTGGGGAGAGGGTGAGGCAGCAACTGCTTACGAAAGAGCTGACATTTTTCTGTAAGAGGCAGCTCATAATCTCTGAAACTTATTTTGTAGTTAAATCCCTGGATTCCTCCCCCCCCAAAAAATCATGATGACAGTGGCTTACCATTTGGGATTTCCCCTGCTATTGAAAGTAATTTTCTTTCTGGAGTCTCTGGTTTTATTCAGATAGTATAGTATATTGGTGTAGAAGCTCGATGTCCTGTCCTTTAAGCTCTTGCTAAGACAAATGTGACAAAGGAAAAACAGAATGGGTTCATTTTAAGGTAAATTCCTACCAAAGTCAAAGCACTTAATCAAAACAGAAATAAGAAAAATAACTCTTAGATTAGACTTTGTTAATGAGACTTAAATGACACTGTTTTTTAGCTGCAGCTTATTCAGGTAAAGTTGCATTTGCTTGAGTCTAAATATATGAAGTATGGCATCCAAAGCCATAGTTGGCTTACTGGGAATGTACGGTGTAGCATATTTTCCTTTTCCTCTGCCATAGGTTGAATATAAATCCTCAAACAGCTTACCATACCAAAAATAAAGCTGTATAAATATCTGAGCACATGGAAAAATAACTCTCCTATTACTACCACATTAGAAATTAAAAGAATTACTCAATTTTAGGCACTCAGTGGGGACCTCTTAAATTAGTAACAATTCTGTGAACCCAAACATCCAGATTTTAGGCAGATTTCTGGAAATGAGCAAGGCAGTGCTGGCACATGCACCGAGATGACCGTTACTAAGTAGTGTTTCAGGGGAAGTGTTTGTCTGAGAGCTCGCATTTCCAACAGCTGACATTTTTCAACCAAAAGTGTATGCCAAATTAGGTAACTTCATGTTGCTTTTTTGCTCTTTGTATTCCCCTTGCTTCTCCTTTAGAGTGCAGTGTTTACGGAGAGGATGCTTAACTTAATCTGCGACTGTCTGAATGCATAAATTAGTCACCTGAGCACTTGTAATAAACTTAAAATGGTACTATGAAAGGGAATTAATGCCTTAGACTGTCATTGGTGGGATCTGTAAACGCTCATCTCTAGCTGTCAGATTTTTATTGATACTAATGAGGATGCTGTTGCAGTTTGATGCCTGCAAAAACGATTAGGATGGAAGAGATGCAGAAAAGAAACTCACCTGTTAATCTTGGGATAGTTCGCTGATGGAGATTTCTTGGTGAGAGGAACTTGTGCTCCGTCTCTCCGTGCAGTGTTTATAAAGACTTCAGGATTGTGGCCTGTTGCAGTACTCTTGCTTACATTAGAATAATCTCAGTCTTCCAGGCAGATTTGTGAGTAGGCTGTTTGCTAGCACTTTTCCTGTTAATGAAAAGTTAATCACCACCTACTCCCTACAAAGCCTGTGTAAGGAAGGGAGAGTATTTTACAACTTCTTCTGACTGACATAATTAAGAAGGTGCTAAAATTTTAGATAGTAAAGCTGTCTTGGTTCTGTTCCTTAGGTATTTTTTCAGTTTAGTTAAAGGTTAAACATGAGTTTAATGTCTTATTCATCAAAATACAGGATGTTCATTCCTAGATTTTAACCACAAAAGGACTATGGTTGACGTGCTAGGCTAAGTTTGAGATTCCTTTGTATGCACTATGGAAATGCTTAAGTGTCATTGCTCCTAAAGTCACTTTGCCTATATTTCTGTCTTGGTTGCATGAGGGACCAGGAGACAGTCAGTCATTCCATTTTTTGGGCTGATAAATTCTAGTATTTTCACAATCCCTGTTGTCATCAATAAAACCGTAGCTTCAACTTTTTGCTTACACTTTATACTTTTGATATTTTAATATTGGCAACTCTTGGATTTCAAGATTGAATTCATATGTTATTTGTAAAGTCAATAAGTCATCAAGATAAATTGTCATCTTACTTCTGAGCTTCCCATTCCACCTCTGCCTGGGAGCGTGGCGAGTCATCGCCAAAAAGGTACAGAGATTGATGCAGTGTTGAGGAAGAAGGGCTGAGACTAACTGCCGGTTAATTCTTGGAGATCATCCTATCTTCTCATGGGTCTGCACAGGTCCTGAATCTACTCCCACTGAAGCTGGTGTGAATTACACAGAACATGGTAAGGCCTGTGGTGTTGGAAAGCATCTACAGAAGGGATCAGGGAGAGGAGTTGAAAAATGCATTCAGACCCTTGTGTTCAGTTTAGCTGTTTGTGTGTAGCGTGGTTAAGTCTTATTTCTTTTCGAAGGAAGTGAAGTTTAGGTGGATGCTGTTGTTATAGAATCATAGAATCATTAAG
>NW_009192848.1:0-220 GCF_000690835.1 Fulmarus glacialis
GCGGCTGCCAGGCGTGCACAAAAGCACACGCGCGTGTGTGTGTGAGGGCGAAGCAGGAGGCGGCTGAGCGTCGCTCCACTTGGTGGTTGCACACACACACACACGTGTGTGCGGCCGGCACGCGTGTGCGCACACACACGTAGGTGCAGCCTCTCCAGGTGCAGCGCTGTGGAGTCCTGCAGTTGCCTGAGGGCCGGCTCGCACATGCACACACACACCT
>NW_009192848.1:547-856 GCF_000690835.1 Fulmarus glacialis
ACACGCACACGTACATGCACACACACGTACAGGCACATGCACACGTACATGCACACGCACATACATGTGCACACGCACACACGATCATGCCAGCGCCGTTCCACGTGTTGGTGTTTTGCCTGCGCGGGCGTTTACCCTGGTGCATCGCCCGTGTCCCCCCGCCGGGGCCGGGGGCTCTCCCCCTCCCCCTCTCCCGCACAGGGTCCGGCCAAAATCCCCCCCGCGGAGCTTAACCCCGGCTGCTTTCCTCCGGGCCTCCCGTGTGCCTGCGTTTTGGGGGCCGAAGCGGGGGGGTCCTGCGCTGCACCC
>NW_009192849.1:0-220 GCF_000690835.1 Fulmarus glacialis
CGGGGGGGGGAAGATGTTACCCGAGCTTCTTCTATAAAGTCTTATCGATTTTAAGCAAGTCTCGGCGCTCTCACCCCCCCGAGAAATGTAAGAGCAGAGAACTTGAGAGAGAAGTTTCTCTGCTACTTTAAAGGTGACCTTTGGGAAAGTTTCCTCGCTTTCTCTTTTACTGCTCAAGGACTTTATTTGAAGTTTCTTGGCTGACTACACTCTCTCCAAA
>NW_009192850.1:0-220 GCF_000690835.1 Fulmarus glacialis
CGGTGCCTCTGCCCTGTCCGCCGGCTGCGCCTCCCGCCTCGGCAAGAGCTCCGCCCCCGCCGCCGTTACTGCCCCCGGCTGGAAGGCTGAGCCCGCGTCCCGGGCTGCTCCTCGAGGATTCTCTACGAGTTGTTTTTTTTTTCTTCCGTCTTGGTCTTGTCCCTCCCTGCCGCGCTGCCGCCGTTCTTCTCCCCTCTTTCTTGTCAGCCGCGGCTGGGGG
>NW_009192850.1:260-12156 GCF_000690835.1 Fulmarus glacialis
AGCGAGGGCAGCGGCTGTCCCGCCGGCGGGAGGGAGCTCCCGGGACCGCGTCTCTCTGGACCCAGAACGACCGGAGCTCGGTCCTTTGTTAAGGCTGCTTTTAAAACACGTGTCATCAGGCGGCCGTCTTGCGTTCCCTCAGTGAAGATCTTTGATGACAAAGACGACTTGCAGTGCGAGTTTCCAGTTTTGTCATTTAAAAGGACTTTTTCTTAATAAAGGTGACTTTAACAACAAAAAAAGACAGAATGCAGAATTATTTTCGCTAGTGATGGACCAAGACCTTGCTGTGCACAGGACTAGCTAAAATAGATACTGTGAAAATGCTTGATAAAAGCAAGTATTTTTAGTTTCGAGACTTTACAAAACTACGTAAGAGATGCATTTGCATTAAACCATTCAACAATTCAGCTGTCGGCAGCAGAGCGGCAGAAGCCGCAAGCTTTGACCTACTGTTTTTCTTCAAGCGCATTCAAAGCGCACACAATGAAGGGTGAGGTTTTGCTTTCCTTTTGAACTGCCACGAATAGTCCTTTAAATCTCAGAAACAGCATTCGAGCTGGCCATACTCAAAGCGTAATGATTTAATCACTGAAATATGTGACCGTATCGCTCGCCATGTGTTTTCAGCTTGCAGAAGAAGGAGAGGAGTAGCGGGGAGGCCGGTGAATGGTTCGAGGAGAGACAGATCCTGCGTAAGCCAAAGTTGTGCGTGAGCCGGGGAACGCGATTATAGCGCAGTTTCAGTTTGCGCTGCAGATGGCTCCTTAATCCGATTGCATAACCTGGTATTAGAGAATGAGGGTAGGTCCCGCTTCACGCTCCCCACAGTCGCAACTGAAGGCAGGATACAGTAAATGAAGCTAAGCTGAGCATAAAGTCGCAGACAGCAGTTGCCTAGAAGGCACGTTTCGGTGATTAGGGAGGGGAATTGGATAAGAGCTGGAAAAAATACCGAACCCCATTTTGTTATTAGTGGAGCTGAAGACTACGTGGAGTGCCTGGATTTAATTCCACGTTCTGCCGCTGTATGATCTCAGGCAACACATGTTTAACTCAGTTTTTGAGTTTCTTGTGATGTCACGCTTTCAAAAAATGTAATAATGTTAAAATAAAAAAAAAACCAGTAACAATGACAGCGAGCCTTAAAGAAGAACATAAGAAGCACGAGCCGGGAAAAGTGGGACAAGGGTGAGTTCCAGGAATTCTTCAGTGGAAATCTGGGTCATGAATAGCAATTTCTAGACTCGTAGGCTATGTCTTTTGAGGTCCCTTTTATTTCTTCAGATGGATTTGACCTTACTGTGAGCATAAAATATGTCAGTCTGGGTCTGGCTGCTGTGATTTGGTACAATGGAAAGATCACTTGTGCATTTTAAATGTTTCTGATCCTCTTTGTACAGTTTGTGAGCAGTTAAAAGCCTGATTATGTTACCCAGCCACGCTTGCCAATATGTTAATTTATAAGCGGAATTTCAAGTAGACTAGTATCATAGTTTCATGATTAGATCATGATAAGACAATAGTGGGGCTGAGAAAGACGGTTCTGCTTCTGCCGTAAGCTGCTCATTTTCACACCTGTGCCCTGTCCTTCTTTGTGCCTGTAAAAGCATTTCTGTGGCTGCGCGGCAAACTGGATTGGGTTACAACTAAACCAGCGACAAGTTTAACCCTGATCTGCTTTACCGCCCAGTTGCGTGATGTCCCAGCACGCAGGAAGGTCCAGTGGAAGGGCAGGACCGTGTCACCGGTGCGGGGGGATGACCATTTCGTTTGGTATGAACGCCTGCTTACAGTAACAAAGAAATCATGTAACTTTTAATCTTGCATCATATGTGGGATTGAAAAATACAAAGAGCTGCAGCTAGATGGGCTTATCAGGCAGTATGAAGCTTACTACAGGATGGATTTGCAAGCTTTCACGAAGCTTGGGCCCCGTGACATGAAAAAATCACTCGTCGAAGAGTATGTCGTCTAAAATTACGATTTTATAACATAAGCTCTAGTAGTGGTTAGTAGAAGTATTCAGATATAACTAAAGCATATATAGGGAGAGATTTCAAATAAACATGAAAACATGCAGTATTGCAACAATATACTGATTAGAGTAAGCTTCAAAAATTAAATCAGTTCAAAGGAAACAGCAGTTCCAAACCAACAACTCAGCACATGAGGCTTCACTAGCACTTACGGGCCACGCACACAAGCAGGGCTGAATCGTACGGAAGGCAGCAGTAATCTCCATCCCTCATGGGTGCCAAAAACACAGCATGAACGACTTGTAAGTGGCATGCAGAAGGAGCAGGGGCTACAGCATCTTGAAAAGTGTGCCTGAATTCGCAGCTGCCAGGCTCCGAAGTCAGCGGAACTCGGTGGCCCCTCCTGGCACCGCGGCAGGCCAGGCGCAGGTGGGAGCTGAGCAGCTTGTGCCTCTCCGAGATGCCATATGTCCCAACTCCCATTAGCTTTTGACTGACATGTTTTGTAATTTGAGAGAGAAGAATGATAACCAGGCGCATCACCTTGGATATACTGCAAGCAGACTGCAAACGTGTTATTAGTAATTAATCTCGGAAAGGAAATGTGGCTTGTAACTGTGTATGCATCTTCACACGGTAAGGTTCAATTGGGGATGACTATTCCCTTCCCCAACAGGTACCATTCATCTGAAGTCTAAGTGTACGTTAGTGCGCTTGTGTGCAGCACCTGAAATGATCCTGTTAGCAAATGAAATAATAAGGAAAACTATCGGTATACATTTTTCACAGGAAATACAAATTTTCTTTGTTTTGGATTGTAAGTATTTCCATGAAAAATTGATTCCTTTAAAACACTTTAAAAACTCTGCAAATGGCACCATATGCCCTGGTGTTTTTGATAAAAGAGCAACTGGCTGTGATAAAGAACAGTGACCAAATCTCTCCTTCCTGATCAGAAACAAGTCCCATTCTTTTTATTGCGCTCTCCTTTCTCTGATTTTCAAATCTCTGATTTTCCCTTCCCACTCCAGCACCAACTAACCGTGCTACTGCCTGTTGCTCTGCCTCCAATTTATTGCCCAAATGTGTTAAAGCGTAGAGCCCAAAGCACAGGAATATTGGGACTTACCTACAAACTCTTTTTTTTAAAATTTCTTTATATGTTTTACACTAGGATAGTTAAAATGTAACTTTGGATAGTTAATTGTATGACAAAATTTAATCTCTATTAGCACACATGGAGCTTATTGTATATGATTCAAATAATACAGTAAGAGAAAAAAAATCATACCTTTAATCAAAATAGTGATATTGGTGCAAAACTGGTATTTCCAGGTCTTTGAGTAATCCAGCTGAAGCCGATATTCCTTTTTTAAGTGTTCTGCCTTATGCAATGGAAACTAAGGGTGTATGAAAGAGTTTATGTAACACAGGCTTTTATTAAAAGATTTAAAGCAGTAAACAGGTCCAAAAATAAACACTATATTTTAAGAATAATCTAGGTGTTAGGGGATTAAAAACCTGATAAGCCTGTGTACTGTAAAAGCTTTAAAGATTTGTAATACATGCCCCTTAACAGTTTGTGCCAATTCACTTTCGCAATAAGCCACTAGTTAGTTACAGGAGGCATCGAAGGACCTTCTGTTAGGCGGCTTTGTTCTTACGTGCAAAAATACAGAAATGTTGGTACAGAAACTTTAGATGTTCTTTGTTGAATGTACGTGACAAATTGTCTGTTGGGGAACTTAAACAATGAAGTATGACGCCTACTTTGGGTTCATAAAGCAACAATAAATGCGGCGTAAGGGAGATACCTCAAACACAGGAACGGCATAGAAGCAAACAGAGAAGCCACCCTCCAGCTCTGCACTGAGGTACCCACCAGGTTCCAACACCCCTCCTCCTCACAAGCCCCCGTTCAGCCCAGTTGGAAGTGCACATCCATCTCCTTGCTTCAGAGTCACTGTTTCACCCATCGTTTGTCCATCCAGGTTGCTTGGATTAGTATTTTGTTTCACATTGTATTAGATCTCGCAGGCAGAAAGAGACCCAACAAAATCATCATTAGTGCTTTTCTGAAAGGTAATGCAACTATCTGGAACATACAGTGAAAAAGGATCAGCCCCGGAGGTTTTGTTTAGTAATGCAACACAAATTTAGCTATGAGTAATAGGCAGATAGTTGTGGTATATTGCTTGAGAGTTAGTTTTTAGTCCCTTGAAAAGAAACAAAAAACTTGCTCAGCTTTTTTTTTGTTAGTAAGAGAAACACTGTCATATTTTTTCAGCAAGTTTTGCTGGTCTCAAAGGCATTCTTGATACCACAAAAAGCACTGTGTACTCTTTGCTACAGTCTTACATTTTGTGAACCACTGTTTTCTGCTTATAGAAATTCAGATTTGACACTGTCTTTAATCACTCGCCTTTTGCTTTGAATAACGCAGATTACACCATCTTCGCAGTTTTGTCAGAGGATCCTAGAAACTCCAGTGCTCCTTTAAACCATCACGTCCTCTTCTGGTATGGATTCATTTTTCAGAAAGGAAAATGGGAAACTTCTGTAGCCCTGAAGCTTCTTCCAGTGCCCTTGTCTTTGCAGCACAGTTATAAGCATCTCTAGGTCTGACTTAGCTCTTGCTGAAGTTAACAGCAGGTTTTAAGTGCCCCTTGGGAGCGGGTAAACGCTTCCTCCAGCCGAGTCCAGAATGCATCGTTTAGAAGGTCTTTAGAAGGTATTTGGATTCTGTCAGTAAAAACAAAACAGAGTCCGATACTACTACAGATATTTTTATAAAAATAAAATGAGTAAAATTACATGTGGGTTTGGGGTTTAAATGCTTTCCTGACTCCCCGCAGAGCTCGTTCTGGGTAAAAGATACAGGCTTATACTCCAACAAACTCGAGTATAATGATAGTTTTGAACTGCAGTTGGGTTTTGCTGATGTTACTTGATAATAAACCCTTAACTGAGAAATATTATGGGAAAAGGATCAGGTAAGATGTTTTGCAAATTTTTTCACAAAAAATGGCCAGTAGGCAGATTATACCAGGTTTCCTACATTTGAATAGTACCTACCGCTATCACTCATTCAATATACAGCAGCTGATCAAAAGCATTGCTTCTTCATTAAATAATGCCGTTCATCTTTAATGCTCCTCCAACCTCAACTCCCTTGCTTGAAAGAAAACGTTAGAGGCTCAGCTTTCATACTGATAAAGCTTCTAGCCTTTATAGTCACAAAGGTAAGTTTAAAATCTGGTCAAGGACATATCCTAAAGCATAGAACACCCCACCCCACCCCACCCCCCCTCCAATTTCAACATTATGGTTTTTAAACAGATAGGGTTTTAGAAGTTTTTTTTAATCCGAGTGTTAGGTTGTTAATATTTATTAACGTTATAAACACCACAAAGAGACCTGATTCTGCTATTACAGCTACCCACAGGCACTAAAAGATCCTCACCTCTCTCCAGAAGTGACTGCTGGAGCAGGATTTTACATGATCTTGTAAATTATGTCAGAATTAGGAAAACAGTAATACAGATCTTTTACCTCCTAAATAACTTTAACTTCTTTGTTCTGTGATTATCTGTGTTTCTAGCTATATCATGAAAGTGTGTTCCAAAATGAATTGTATCTTTACAAAGTAAAATTTTTAACTACTGGAAAAGGAGAATGGGAGTTTTATGCTTTTAACATTTGTACATATTACAATAATTAAACAACATATAAATGCTAATTATTAATATAAAATGTAGTGACATAAAAATTGCACAACATGATCAAGCCTATGAACTGGAGTGTATTCAAGATGGTTTTTCTCTTTAAAGGTTTACGTTGAAATTGAGAGCTTGCAGGTTTTAAGGATTTTAAATTTTTTTCAACTTTCAAAAACTGGAAAAGACGTGGTTTGGACTGCAATTTAGTTTCTCGATAGCTTTGAGTAAGCCGGCCTTTCTTTGACACAGAACAACTTCACTTGAGATTTCCTTCTTTATTTCTTCAAATGCACGACTGTGCCGCTCCCTATTTCTTTTTCATTTGTAGTAGGTGTTTATCCCTGCCAGTGCTCAGGAAGAGCTTCTACTTAACTTCACATATGGTCACACTAAATGATAAGGATTAATCACAGACCCAAGGGTTTATTGTCAAACTTCCTTAAGATTTCTTTTTCCACAAGAGTTGGGGCTGTGGAGTAGAAGCTTTAGCTTTTGACCAGTATTATAGACAGACACATTTTTGAGTAGCATAAAATCTCTGAAGCAACCTTTCTTGTTACTGTAAAACACTTAACATAATGGTATAGTATAGGGTATACAATGGGGATCTTCTAGAAAAACTGTAATTTTACGTCATCAGTTGCTGGAAAATCACACAGGATCCATGACTAAAAATGAGACTGACTGAACCAACATTTTCAAAATTTGCTGAGCATTTTCTTTCTAGTCTTAGTGGATTACCTGTGTATTCTATGATCATTTCTATGATACATATGACAGCACTATTTGCCAGAAATAACAGAATAAATTATTCTACAAAGACAATGCCTACATTATCAACAGCACAGGATATACTCCACATGACCAAAATTTGAGATCCATTTAAGTTTAATGAGACCCACTGAAATTCATTTAAGTTTTTCCACTACCTGGATGCAAGGCTGACGTGACGGGTATCCCAGTGCTTACAAGGAACCAGGCAGTTACCAGCCAGACCTGCTTCTCTCTTCTGGCTGTGGGAGACAGGAGGGTATGATTCCTCCTTCCTCTTGTGGCCCGTGGCACACAGCCTTGTCAACTCACCCTATTCTTTCTCTTTCCTAAAAGATTTTAGCGCTGCAATTACATAGGAAACAGCTTCTACTGCCAAGTTCAGCTTGCTTTTAAGTTTCTGGCGCTCGTGGCTGCAGAAGAAAACAGTCCCTCAGAACAGACAAGGTACAAACAAAAGGTTCTGATTTGTTCTGTAGAAGTTTCAACATTTGTCAGTCACCACGGGTCGGCACGTACTTCATTCGGCAGCAGCGAGCACCCGGGGCTAGCCTCACACAGGTGCTTGGACTATTCGGGAGCCAGACTGCGATTACAGCCTTTTCGGATCTGCTCGCTGGATGTCACACCTCCAGGGCCAGACACAGTCCCACCCTTTGTCTTACTGTTTAGAAGGGGAAAAAAAAATATCCTGAAACTATGTTCTCCAATTCCCAAATGATACAACATTTTTATTAGCAATTACATTTTATTTCTTAAGAATAAGTCGTGTATACATTTCAGGTAAAGTACCAATGTTTACCGAGGCTAGAAGAGTTTGGGGGGTGGAAGCAGAAGAAACTTTTTTTACCCATTTCAATTGATTTAGTAGAGTAAGTTACAGCTATTCACATTTTAAAGCCCCTCTAAACTGCCTGTGAAACTATCTAATGGATGAACAAAGGCAAATTACTGCTTTCTTCTCATACCTGTGAAAAGGTATTAACAATATAGCAAAATATAAAGGAGGTCTATTAAGATCTCCAGTGGAAAAGTGTTACATAAGTATTGCTTTGAATGTAAATAAGAAAGTAAATGACAGTGAGGTCTAGGAATAGAAAAGTAAAAAAAAAAAAAAGCTTGTAAACCCAATGCAAGTGGAAAAAAGTTCTTGTCCAATTAAGTCTGGAAAAGTTCAGTTAACAATTATGGTGACCAGGAACAGCTGGTGTTCCTAATATTATCTGCATTAGTACCACGAGTGATTTGTTGTATATATTTCCTATCATATGACCACTGCAGTTCAATCTCTGCTCCGCAGCTGTCCCGGGTAGTGTCTAACGTAGGCTGCCTTTGTTTTAGGTATTTGGTACACAGCACAAAGTCAAAACAAGTTCCTGAGCTTTCAGACTAAACCAGCCTGGTGTAACACGGCCGCTGTTTGCCTACGAGCTGCTTAACTGGTTATGCAGGCTTTACAATAGCACATATAATAAAACTAACGTTGAAAGGGTAAATATATCTCATTTTTATGAAATACATATTATTTGCATGTTATACAACAACAGAAAAAATGGGGAAGTTCTAATATATTATCTTAAATGCAATTCTTTAAGATATTGACAGAAAAATCCATTTTGTGAACTTTCAGGCAGCTGGAGTTATATATGTTTTTAACAAAGTGCAAAGAAAGTATGCTTTTGACTGGAACACTACAGTAAAATAAGTTCTGTGTTGAATTTAGGTAAGCAGTAGCCTAGGTAGTTCTGGTTTTTGCTTTTCATCCTAAAGCTCCTACCATGTATCTAGTACGAGATGCTCACATGAAATAGGCCAAAAAACATAGTTGCTGTCTGTAGGCTTCGTAACTCACATTAAAAAGGGGTTTTTAAAGCAGCGACTTATTGAAATGCTTTTTGTGTCTTGGATTTTCTTCTTTTTCTATAACAAAAAATTGCTGATTAAAGCTAAATTTGCTCTTTCTTTCAACACCTTGCATTACTATTAGTGAAGTCAGGTGACATAAAAATCAAGAGCAGCTGTAACTGGCTTTCATTATTCATCCGTTAAACACTGACTTCTCAGGTGTGTAAGAGAGACCCTTTCGGCAGTAATAAATCAAGAACAATTCACTTTCCAAAGAAGAATTTTATTGCCATTAATGCATATTCCATATAGGAATTTGGGTAATAGCAGAGTCTCTGGGGAGAGACAGTAGAGCTTCTTCATCCAACTGACTGAATTAAAACTGACAGTGTCACCATATAACACACTTACACCAGAATGAAAGTTTGGTCAGAGTTAAGGTCATGCAACTGTAGTTTGCAATTTCCTCAGCTGAACGGTGTCTGTTGCAATGGATCCGTTGATGGAAACGTTAATTCAAATAAAAGGTCTTTGTTACTTTCTTCCCTTGCTTTGTCCACGCTGACACCAGTACCCAGAAAAGCCATAGAAGCTGCCCACAGAAGCCAAGAGATACAGTATGATGTAAAGTATTATCACTCCAATCGCACATTTTTGTTGTCTGTGATATACTGTTCTTCAAATTCATTTCTCAGCTCTGTAACCTGGTCTCATCCGCCTGGTCTTTTCTATCCAGTGTTTCTACATTGCTTATCTCTCCTCACACGCAGTTTACTGAAGATTAAGTGAAGTTAACAATAGTGCCCAAAATTGTAATTGTGGAGCAGATTAGAAACTCAAAAGGGCTCAAAGCCAGGGAGCTATAAAACTTAACAGTCATTTCATGAGCTGAATTATTCAAGCAGAAGTAAGCTTCAAGTCCTGGAGTTTATGCTTCTTCCCCACAACTGTCATCCACATGTGGCTAATAAATTAACCACGCGGACCGACCAAAGTCAATACTGCATAGATCACTGCTTTAGAAGAGCAACAGTGACTGAACCTCTTGAGACAGAATTTGTGGTTTTGTCTGAAAAAGAACAGTGTGGTGTAATGAAAAAACAGTGACAGCTTATTGTGGAACCAGGCGCAGAGAGAAGTGCTTTTCCAGGCATGAGGGTGCAGGGAGAAGGCACAGCTTTGGGACCGATGAGTTTCTAACATCAGCATTCTTGCGTGGAGCTTTCAGCATCGGCGCTGCTGTGGAAAGCTTCCAGTATCATGTTCAAGCGTGGCAAATTTTCAATACTGCCTTCCTTGTTGGAGGACAGACAGATGTTAAAGAGTACAACTGTTTCGTTTCTTATGCTGCCCTATGTTGCACGACATTGCATGGCATAACCCACTCTATATATATTTAATTGTACAAAAGCCGCCTTTTTCAGAGAAGAGAATCTAGAAAAAGAGTATCTTTTTCTTTCTTAAAACATTTGATTAAATAATTTGAAAGGCAGGTCTCATTTTTTCCCATAGCAGTAATTACACTTTCTCACCTTACCTGCTTTTCCACAATAATTTTCTTCATATTCTTAGAGCAGATATGAAAACAGATACAACAGAGGAAGCCTCACTGCAACTATATCCCATAATTTCCAAAGACTGTTCCAAAGTAATTTTTTCCATGAACTTGCTGTACTAATGTTAAAAGGAAGAGTAAAAATATGTTGATAATAAACTTATATAAAGCTTTTTTCTTCATTCAAGAACTGACAGAGATGGATTTGGAAGGGTAAAATGAGAAAAATCCTTCTCTCCTTTCAACTGTTAAAAATAATTTCTGGTGCCTGTAGCCATCCTGATAACTTTTCAGTGACAAACTCTCCGAGGTCATGACTTGCTATTTTAGAAGCACTGACTTTGAGAAAACTCTGTTTCCTGAAGACTAGCGGATCACTTCATTGTTCTTTCAACTGCATCGGTGAGGATTCAGAAGTAAAACTGATTTTGATGGAGTTAACCTACATTTTTATATAGCTGTAAACAAGGCAGAAGGTACCTATGAATTTGTTCTTGTTTGAATGGTGTGACATGGAAAGCTCTAGGCAAGTCTGGTAGACCAAGAATGGTTTTACCCCAGAGATTCTAATGGCTGTACTACGATTCATTCAGTACACACTAGTATTGTCAGATTCTACCATCTGTTACAAAACTACTTTATTAACTAGAAAACACTCTGCAAGAAACTGTCATATACAGTGGTTTACCACAAAATGAATCAGTAACCCATCTGGCAGCTTAATTCACCAAACAAAATAGTGCTTTCCAACTAAGATATGAAGTAAAAGCATTTTTAAAGCCTGTTTAAAACAACTCCTTGCAAAGTGGCTAGGCCTTCACACAATTCAGTACCACAGAACTGAGAACATGAATTTGCTACCGAGAAGTAGTAGAATGGTTATCGTAACAAATACTGGAACACAGAATATCCCCTGTGTAAATGTTTATTTTAGAAATGAAGTGTAAACTTTGTAGGTTAAACACTATCAAAAGGAATAGCCACAGAAGTGAGCAGATATAAGAATTTGGATAACTGGCTTCTGACGGGCTTTAACATCTGCAAAGGGAATACATATCTCAGCATCGCTCTGTCAATTTACCTCCCAATTACCCTCTCTTCAAAGAAGATTTTGACTAACTTTTTCCAGTTTCCCTTATGTCTTTTAGGGCTGCAGTCTGAGCAAACACATAAAGCTTAAGATGAAATAGGGATGAATGAGGCATTTACTGCCATATTAGTGAACTGTTCTGCATGAACACGTCCTCATCAGAAGGGGGAGGGGGGGAAGAGGTTGAAGGACTGGACCTGATAAGCGCTTCTTATTCAATGCTCCGTACACTGAGCAGATCTGGAATGGGGGAGACTCTGGAGATCAAGACATTGACCAATCTCACATGTGCAACTAGTCAATACCTCCACATAGCTTAGGGCTTCTTGCTGCTGTCATTTAAAGATTTAGTTTTTTGTTTTGTTTGGTTGTTTTTTTTTTACACCACTGAGCTAGGTTAACATGATTAAAACTCTACTGAAGGCATGGCATCTTCAGGAAGCAAAGTTAGAGTCTGCTTTTCAGCACTGCTGTAACAACACCCGAAAAAGCAAGAGTGTTAGAAACTCCTTAGATTAGCAAGAATATTTATGTGAAGTCTAAATTTATCTATTCTCTATCTGTAACTAGAGAATTGGATGAAAATAACCAGACAGAAGAAAATCAACATCAGCAAAACCCGTATCGTGTACACTAGGGCCAAATGCCAAGAGAAGAGACTAAATGACTGTACGGCAACTTCGGTTTTATCCCCAAACCGACAGGGCCAGATTCACCGCCGGGGGTTCCCTTGAAAGCACGGACTGCAAACCACAGAAGGCGTTACACCTTCGACTGAGCTTTGCTTCCAGGCTCTCCACTGCTGCGCCTTTCACTTCGCAGGGAGAACAAGACGCGGAGAGAGGCGACGCTTTCCCTTCCCACCCAAGGTGCTTTCAGTGCGGCGTGGGAGGGAACACCCACCCACGCAGCCCCCGCAACCAGCCACGGCCTCTTT
>NW_009192851.1:0-10820 GCF_000690835.1 Fulmarus glacialis
GGACCGTTCCAACCTCAACCATTCTGTGAATCTTGTTCTTGTTTCTGCTTTTCTTTACATTACAGCAAAGAGTTCTTCTACATTTATCGTTTTATTTCTGAAACATTTTTTTTCCTTACTTAGAACAAAGCCATACATGACTTACATAGACCACATGAAAAGCAGAGTGCATCAGAAAGTGATTCTCAGTCTGAAATCATGTAAGTAGAATTATTTTACCTTACAGTGGTACTTGAGCTAAACCTGCATTTACTTAATTTGGATATAATTCTGATTGACCACGGTAGGTTGGACTAGACGGTAGATCATGATAACTTTTTTCCATATTCAGTTGCCATTGTTTAACCCCAGCCAGCAACTAAGCCCCACACAGCCGCTCACTCGCTCCCCCCTGGTGGAATGGGGGAGAGAGTTGGCAGGGTAAAAGTGAGAAAACTCGTGTGTTGAGATAAAGACAGTTTAATAGGTAAAGCAAAAGCCACACATGCAAGCAAAGCAAAACAAGGAATTCATTCCCCACTTCCCATCGACAGGCAGGTGTTCAGCCATCTCCAGGAAAGCAGGGCTCTGTCACATATAATGTTTACTTGGGAAGACAAACATTCTGTCCCCCCTTCCTCCTTCTTCCCCCAGCTTTATATGCTGAGCCTGACGTCATATGGTATGGAATATCCCTTTGGTCAGTTTGGGTCAGTTTTCCCAGCCGTGTCCCCTCCCAACTTCTTGTGCACCCCCAGCCTACTCGCCTGTGGGGTGGTGTGAGAAGCAGAAAATGCCTTGACTCTGTGTAAGCACTGCTCAGCAATAACTAAAACATCCCTTTATTATCTTCCAGCAAAAACCCAAAACATAGCCCCTACTAGTTGTACTAGCTACTATGAAGAAAATTAACTCTATCCCAGCCAAATGCAGCACATCAGTGACGGTTTTTGGTAGAAATTTTGATCACTGCGGAGCAATGCTTTGACTAAAATTTAAAATGTTACATGGGAATGAGGAGAAAGACTTAACTAAGCGTAGAAAAAAGCTAGCCCCTCTACAAGTCAGCAAGAATGAGATATTTCTCTGAAGAAGTTCTGCCATTTTGTGGGTGAACCTTGGTTGTGAAAGTTGATGGGTTTTTTTGTTGGTTTGTTTTTTTTAATAAAAGGGCCTCACTGTATTCCTTGAAATTCACAGTTGTCCATCAGAGCTTATTAGCTGTACACATTATGTGTAAGGTGTATTCATACCTTTCTAATTGGAAACTGTTGCTTTTTGGAACTCAGTGCAAGAGTCTAAGTTGAGACCTCTGTAGAAGATACTCCAAGCTGTCTCTGTCTTACCTTCGCTCCTTTATGAAGTTAATCTTTGTGACTATTTCTTATGCTTATTGCTGTAATTGAGCAGCGGTGTTTAAACAAGTCTGTGACTTAAATTTCCATTTTTGTGTGATCAGCAACTTCATATTCCATGACACAATTTTTTTAAAGGTAACTTAGGGATGGGCTACTAGCTAATGCTAAATTGTTTTTCATGGTTCTGTATTTCCCTTTTTGAAGGGCAGCTCACTGTTATGGTAAAGACTGTCAAAGCTTTATTTGTCCCGTCCTAGGAAGAGTGTAAGAAAAGAGTGTTCCCAATCTGAAGATTATTGATAAGCTGTAGAGCTCTGTCAAAGAGTGTGTGAATCCCAGGACACGCTATTGCAATGGTTAAGGATGCAGAGGTTGATGTATGTACCCCATTCTTCAATAATATATGGATGTTGGCAGTAGGACAAGGTGTTTGAAAACAGCAGTTCATAGTTCTGTGAGTGGGATAGCTTTGAAATGGGATGGAGGGACAGGAGAGGCAGATGCAAAATTCTGTATATAAAGCAAATCTGCTCTACTTTGGAGCAGATTTCTGTGGTTTCTATTGAAATCAGTAAGCCTGTTCATACTGACATCAGTTGTGAATCCCTAGGAGAAGACGTATTCCTATTTATTTAATAGCAAGAAACACTTCCTTCAGATATTTTTAAGTAGATTTCACTGGAAGCCAGCAAAGTTGTTAAGGTTTATTTGACATTCTTTGCATTAAGTAGTAGCGTACCTTCTAATATCAGAAAGATGTAATAAAATTTTTTTCATTTTATTGCCTTGCTGCATTATCCGTGCAGTCTGTCGTGCTCTTGAAGTACATCTTGGACCATATAAGACTTTAAGTTTCTCTTTGGTAATAATGTATATCACCTCTTTCTATATCTTAAGGAAAACTGAAAAGCCAGCAGATAGAGGGCGCTTGCAAAGACCTAAACCCAATTTAGTGAGATTATCTGGAAGGAGAGAAGCAGTAACCGAAGAGAAAATGGAGGCTGAGACTTCCTCTCCAAACCTTGTGAATACAGATGAAAAGGTCAGAAGGAGGAACGTTTCTTAATATGCTATGCTCTTGATGCTGTATCCATTTTGACCAATGCTGATACTGTGGACCAGCTACAGTCTAATAAGTACTATTCTGAGAACTGCCTCTGAGGTATCTGTACACTTGTTCCAAGAGTAATATTCATTGCCTCAATTCCAGTGCTCTGAGGAAGACAGTAGAAGAAACAGAAATGAAGCCACAGAAGTAGAGAACATGGATTTTGATACCAAATCTGAGTAAGTATGGAGATCACTTTTCCAGTCTCCTGGAATTAACTGACTATAATTGTTAATTTATTCTATATAGTGCTGTTATAAAAAGACAACAGCAACTGTGAAGTTTTAGTATAAACCATAAATTTGACTTTGGCATTTTCTTAGATGATATCAAGTGGTACTGTGGTAAAAGGTATGTACTTCTTTTCTGGGAAGTTGGGGAAAGCATTACTTTATGAAGTACCATCTATTCTTGGAATTTGGGAGAGGGAAGGGAGGGCAGTGATAACTATGGCTTCGCCTTCTTCCCACTCTCAGTTGCCAGCTAATAGCTCTGCTTCTGACACTTGCGGAAGCAGCTATGGTGTGCAGTCTAGTTAGCTTCTTCCCCGGTGTGATAACTTCATGTCTTTTTAATCGGTAGATAAATTGAATTTCCACACTCTGTAAGACTAAACAAAGTTTGGTTCTCATGTGAAGAAACTTGCATAAGTTTGTGCAAATCCTTCTGAAGACAACCCAATTCCAGTAAAGAAAGCTGTGCAAGTCATTGAATATTACATAGGCTTGAATATTATAGAGTAAATCTCACTGTTGTGGATACTTTGTGCAGAGAACCTGAAAAAAATGTAATTGCAAAGGCAATAGTTAGAGGATGTCGACAGAGATTTAAGCCTAATGTTACAAGAGCATCTGGAAGGAAGGAAGAGCCTGGAAAAGATGCAGGAAACGATAAAATGTCCCATCCACAGCCTAAGGGAGAAACCAAAAAGGTATTTAATAGAGTAAGGTAACTGGAGATAATGTGTTAGCTGAAAAGCTGCTGGATGCAACAGCAATGTTATCTTTTTCTTTCCTTTTTTTTTTTTTTCCTTTTCTTCCCCTGAGTATGACCAGGCGTGAGCCACTTAACCTGCAGTGACAGTGCGATATTGCTTAAAGGCCTCAGCTAAGCTGGGAGCTTATCACACAAACAGTAGACGCCAATAATCTTTCATGTCCTGCAGCAAATACAGCTTTAGTTGTTTGATCTAGATTTTATTGCACCTTTCTGTCTATGTGAAATGTACCCTGTAATTGCCTGTGTCTGTCATAAGCAATCCATTTTGCATCCTGTTATGGACAGTTACATGGTCTGTTAGGTAATGCTCTACTTTATAAATGTAAGAGACTTAATGTCTTAATGTTCTATTTCTGTTCAGAATACTGACCAAAGTAATAGGTCTGATGCTACTCATGAAGAAGCTGCAGAAAAAGATGATAAAGTCCTGGAAACAGTGTCTCAGTAAGTATGTGAGAAATGAGAAGACATGTGCTGCCTTCCAGTGATTTGCCATCCCTCTCACTTCTGGTAGTATTACATAGTGTGGTAATTGTAGAAGTTTCTTCAGAAACTTCTGCAATGAGACAGAGGGAAGAATGGAATCTTTTTTAACTCATGAAACAAATAGATTAAACATTTTTGTTTTTAAAGCAGTGCTTTTAAATGAGATGTCAGTCGTGATAAATGCAAAAAACCTGAGAAGTTAGTCCCCTGAAAACTCAAACAAGCCTTCTCCGCTAGCTTTAATACTAAAATGCATCTGTTTCAGTGGTGGAAAGTGTTAAGTATTTAAACAATAGGAGTAAGTGTTTGCTCTTAACGTGTAGCTAAGTGTTAGGTGTCTGGTATTAGGGGAATAAATTCCAACGTGTGGGCAATTTAATGCACATGTTAATTAAGAAGTGTTTCTTGTATTTCTCTTCAGTGGAGAAATGGCAGCTGCAGTGTAAGAGGAGGAATATGTTTTACAGGAGAGATTATTAAAAAAAAAAAAAAAAAAAACAACCAAAAACAAAAAACACAAAACAACAAAAAAGCTACCCCCCCAAATAAAAACCCCACACAAAAAAAACCAAAAGCAAAACAACAACAGTAACAAAAAAAACCCCAAACTTCTGTTTTTAAAGGGGGATAGTTGAAGAGAGTGGAGGGAGGTAAACTGGGTTTGATAATCTGGCAGAAAAATACTTTAGCAGTTATTTCTTTCATTAACATGCTATGTAACTTAGTGCTCAGGGTAAAAAGACATAGACGTATCTGATAGTTGTAATAATGTGCATCTGATGTTTTTACGTTAGTAAGATTATGAAGCTATTGAGGTATTTTCTGAATGTTTATGATTTTTAACCCTTCGTTAAATTAGGTCCATCTGCCTCTAGACCAGATAGGAATACAAGAAGAGCCATTATGGGTCAGAAAAAGGTCTGTCTAGTGTGGTATCCTGTCTCCAGTGGGAAAAGAAAAAGAACAGGGCAAACATAAGTTTAACTTGTCAGGTACTTTTTCAGTCTCTAGCAGATAAACTTCTAACTTTATTGTTTTATGAAGTTAGTAATATATAGCTCCATTTTAGATAAGTGTATGTTAATAACTCTTTAAAAAAAAAAAAAGAAAAGAAAAAAATACCACTTTTCTAAGACTCCTCTCACTTTCAGATGTGGTGTGTACTTATGGATCTTACGTCTTTTTCCAGGTCTAATGAAACAGCTGGCTTACAAGAAGACAGCAAACAGTGTGTGCTGAAACCAACACCTCTAAAGAGAGGCAGAGTGCAGAGACCAAAACCAAATCTACGAAGAACAGTTGCAAGGCAAAAAGACCTGACAGATGAAAAAGATCCTGAAGAGGAGAAAACTGGAAGTGAAGAAGTAGAAAAAGGTGTGATACACCATAGGAATGAAGACAATGATCTGTGCCTCAAAAATGTAAGTTTCTTGAGCAGTTGCTTAGGCACACTGTTTTGTTGGGTCCTAAGTAGAAGCCTTTAATAAAAAAGATCTAGGTACTTACTACATAATTTGTAAACATAGCCTTTGCATGCTTTGTTT
Organism: Fulmarus glacialis; assembly: GCF_000690835.1. Classification (NCBI taxonomy): domain Eukaryota; kingdom Metazoa; phylum Chordata; class Aves; order Procellariiformes; family Procellariidae; genus Fulmarus; species Fulmarus glacialis. The sequence goes on from NW_009192851.1 coordinate 5,475, forward strand.
ATTCTTTCAGAATAAACTGAATTGTCATAGAATTTCCTCATGCTTGCACTTGGGTTCTGTGCACATGGATAGATGGATTAAATCTCCCTTTGTTGTGTTATTTGTGATACCAGATCTGAAAAGAGAAATGCAGAGAAAAAAGGTCTCTTGGAAAAGAGACCAGTTCAGATAGAAAGTATGTAGAAAAATGACAAATTTTTACTTTTAAAGTATCTACTGGTACTAGTTGGACACACAGGAAGCAAGAGAAGTCTTTTTGAGTGTTTTTGTAAGAGTTACTAAAATAAACTTTCTTTTCCCCCTGCTCTTCTACAAGAGAGGTCAAGCAAATATTTCATGTTAATAGAGTGAAACTTTTATTCCTTTTAGGTTCATGAAGACACTCAGCCATGCAATGTGATGTTAGAAGGGGATGTTTCTACAGATTCTGAGATTAACTCAATACATACAAGGCAGCGTTCCCACGAAAAGTCCTCAGAAGCAGAAAGCTATGAAAGTGAAAAGGGATCGTCAGATGTCTTGAAACAGGTTTCTTATTTCAATACAGGGTAAGGTTATTTTTTAAATGGAGAGAAGGGATGGTTCAAAACCATCAACATCTCTAGGTATTCTACACTTTCACATTCAACTCCAGCATTAAAAACAAGCTTTATATCTATAATGAGATGTTTAATCAAGACAATACTAGATGAAACAAACAAACAAAATCCCAAGAGCTCAAAACACTAAATTTATATGCTGTTGGATGTCAATTTGATCTTTAGACAGTGAGTCCAGTTTTCAAATAAATATGTTTTTCTTATGCTCAGTTCCTCTGGTTATCTTCTCCATGTTGGTCCTAACAATGCATCCCTATGTGCTTATGTAAATCCTTGAGCGTAGGGTTTCGTTTGCTATTAAAATGTCCTTTAAAAAAAATAAAACTACTGTGCTGTTTTAAACATGATTACACAAAGAAAGGCATTTTGTAAAATGATTATGTTCTCTCAAAGTGTGACTGGAAGTTGCAGTTGTTCTGAAAGGGCGTATTTTTTTAACTTATCTTTGCTCACCTGTTTATAAGATGCACAGGGTTTTGGTGATGTTCAGTGTGCTTTTATTGGATCTTTTTTCACAATGTCAGTAACTTTGTTATTGCTCTAAGAAAGCTAAGGATTGTTATACTTGACCCCTGTGTTGGAGAGCTATATAAAAGTATTCACGCATGACTTGGAAAACCACTGTGTCCCATGCCTTTGATTGTTCTCTTGTTTGTTTTTATAGGGAATCTGGTCCTCAGAAGGAAGAGGAGAAAACTGTTGTATCATCAGCTCGGCAACTGAGGAGTCGATTTCAGAGACCAAAGCCAAATTTAAGAACTACAACTAGTAGAAAGGAAGTGCCGGATGTAAATAATAAAGGTGTATCGCAGAAAGATACCAGCAAGGAAGAAAGTTTGACACAGTGTTACAGTGAATGTAGCATCCTTCCTGATACAGATGTAAGGCTTTTTTTTATTTATTTTAATTATATTTGAGCTTTTGGATTTGTGAAATGAAAGATTGATGATTTAAAAAATACAGGTTAATCTTTTTTGAAACAATTTTTTCAAAAGCTGAAATTTTCTACATGAAAACTCCTGTGCTTTCCATTTGGTTGTATGTGAGGAGAAAAAGATTACATCCATTCTGTATCTCTTGTTATGTGTCCAGATGTCTTTCTGACCTGAGGTGGCCTTGTATAGTTCACAGTGAAAAAAGAAAAGTATTAATAGAACATGGGAAAGATGAAATCTAGATTTCAAGCTATTTTGTTTAAAAGAAACAAATAAGTGTTTGGCCTGGAAAGACTGGAAAATTTTTAGTGAGCAGTTACAGAGGGGTTTTCATGGGAAACACTTCAGAGAGTGATTAGTACTGGACTTTATGGACATCATAATGTCTTCTTTTGGTTTAGTATCCTGACTTTTTCCGATTCTGGTGTTTACATTTTTCAGAGAGCAGGAAAATATGAAGTCCTGCAACCATTGGAATCCTTGGGAAAGGAGAAGTCACTTGGGTCTCAGGAGGTTTCTGAGAGCCCAAGTTATAAGTCCTCAAAGACACTTTCAAGATCAGAGGATGGTGAACTCAAGTTTTGTCTACCTGAAATTAACCAAGATGACACCTCAACTACTAATGCAGGGTAAGTGCTTAGCTACTTTTGTTTCTTGACTGTAACAATGAAGGTATTTTAAAAGAAAATAATGGTGCCAATGGATTGCTAACTGGCAAAGAAAATCTGATAAAAATACTGAATGAAATCTCAGTTCTCATAGTTTTGACACTAGTAATACTAAAATTCCAGTTACTTCTATGCTAAGCATTAAATTAATGAGCATACCTTTTACAACTGTTTCGTCATCTGAAACACTAGATTAATTTCATGTAAGCAGAGGAATACTGGTTTGCTTATTGGAGAAACCATGTGAAAATTGCTTTGGTTTTATACTAATAAGAAGACAGTAAGTTAATGCCTCCGGTGAGTTAGTTAGTTCTGTTGTGGAAGTAGTTGAGATCAGTGCTTTGAAACTTTTGCTGAAACGAAGTTTAGTGTTTGTAACTTACACTAAGCAGAACTTTACATTGACATCATTTCTTCTAAGAACTCCGCTGTTTTTTAGATGTACATATAATGAACCTGTGTTTGTTAATGGCATGCTTTTGTATTAAGTTTTGGATTTATTGTTTTTTCTGTCTGAGTTAGCATTGATAGCAGAAATACCGCTGGAGAAGAAAGTAAACAAACACCTCTTCAACCTGTCCAGTTAGTGCGGAGCAGATTCCAGAGGTACAAGCCGAACTTGGGAAGAGCTGTTGGAAAGAAGGAATTACAAATATCAGAAAATGAGAGGGAGAAAAAGCCTGAAGCAGAGCAGTTGGTATTGCAGAAAAATGAGTCTGCTGATACTGTCATGGTAAGTCTAGTAAGAATAAGCACTTTGCCTTCAAAAGTGTGGTTCCAAGTTACAAGGTCTATTTTATGAAGTTAAATTAGAACATTTAAGTTGCATTCCTTGAAGCTGAGACACCATACTAGATGAAAAAAATCCCCAAACCCCCGGTATGTTGAGGTATTGCAGGTATGAAATCCATGAAGTCTACAACTTGTACTGTGAATGTCTACTGGAAAATGAGGATCTGATTCTGATTGTATTATGCACATTAAGGTGCATAAATAAATAAAAATGTGTTTTATATTGCAATACATAAACACATAAAAATTAGCTATTTTGCTCATCTCTCCTGTTTGGATGAATCAAGTCTGTGTTGAGGAATCTAGTATAGAGTCTCAAGAGAAGGCAGAGGATAGCTATTCTTCTGTAAAAATAAGGTCTTATTAATTTGGTAAGCTTTGACTGGCTTCACCACTACAGTGCCTGACACTCCTCTACTTTACATAGGTAAATTTAGTCATGCACATACACTGTGTATCCCCATAGACACTTTACTGCAACAGGTATTGAAATCCTCAAAAGCCATTACAGTATGATGAACCCTCTAACCATTTTGTGGGTTGCTCATGAATCATGTCATGGATGTGGGCATGAATTGTCCCTGTGTAGACTTGCCTTAGATCTCAAACATAGCTAAGCTTTGTAAGAGTGACTAATTTTTTTGGAGTGGTTATAGCTGGTTTTCTTCTTGAACCTGTACAGAGCTAGCTTGGAGTACTTGTGTGCTGCATTCCCAGAGAGGAGCATGAGTGCACTGCATCTGTAGTCTCCCTCTCAGTGCCACAGTGTCAGCTCCCCGCTAGCTGAGACAGTTGCTTGCGGGTCAGCTTTGGCTATTCTAGACTTGTGGCCTGTGGACCATGCACGTGCATCTGCTCTGTGCTGTGCAAATGTGTAGAACCACAGCAGGTCTGATGCTCCTCTGTACTAATAAAGCTGTCGCAGACCTGGAGTGCTGAGTGGCTTTGTGGAACCAATGTTGCAAATACAGAAGTAAAACTAATAAGCCCTTCGGAACTTGAGGTTGTTATAGTGGCTGGGGTGTGTCTGTGCTATGCTCTGCAGTGTCCAGTTTTCAAAGGCTTTTCCATTTGCCAAAGTATTTTGTTTCCGTAGTGCTCCATGTAATAGGGAGTTGATTGAATGCTAAATAGAGAACTGTTACCCATGATGCTTGGGTGCATATAGTATTTAAGAGCCTAACTACGTAGCCCAGGACAAAGACTTCAGTTCCTGCTTGCCTATAAATTGAATTATGTGCTCAGGCAGATTACTTTTGATAAATATAATGTAATTCTTTTCTTGATTCAGATTGGGAAAATAGCAGAGAGATCTGTAGTTTATATTTCTTTTTTATAAAATACACTTCTGTTTTAAAAACTTGCTTGATTCTCTTTTTCTTCTGCTTTTTTTTTTATTGCAAATTAAAGGCTGAAAATGAAGCTGTATTGTGTCAAGCAGAAGTATTGAGCAATGAGATACAGGAACAGCAAGAGGTGCCTCAAGTGCCCTGTATTTCTGAAAACATATTATGTGAACAAAGCAGGTGAGGTTAGAGTTCAGCAAAATTGCATTTGAAAAGCTTTCATCTGGTGCATAATGAGACACCTTTGCAAGTGTCAATTCTTTTGTTCCTTGTTGTCTGTCTTTCATTTTCAATGCCTACCGGCAGCTTCTTCCCATGTTTTTAGAGCACAGCATTAGTTGAGCTGAACTACTTGTCATTCTTTATCTGGTACATACTTGATCTCTATGAGCTTATAGCTCTTTTTGACCAAGCTTTTCTTTTATTGGGTTTGTATTTGCATATACAGCGATCATACCTGTAACAGATATAAACTTTGCAAACAGACATCTGTCTTTCGTTGATCCCATGTGTGCTCTTCTATTTTACTGCTCTTTAGTTGAGCTGAACTACTTGTCATTCTTTATCTGGTACATACTTGATCTCTATGAGCTTATAGCTCTTTTTGACCAAGCTTTTCTTTTATTGGGTTTGTATTTGCATATACAGCGATCATACCTGTAACAGATATAAACTTTGCAAACAGACATCTGTCTTTCGTTGATCCCATGTGTGCTCTTCTATTTTACTGCTCTTCTTGTTAAAATAAGATAATAAAATAATAAGCATATTAGACTGCAGATACTTTGATGTTGGTACGGTTAGCAACACAACTTTTTTATGTTAAAAATGCCTTGATAAAGAAGTCTTGTTATTTCTTCTCACATGTTAACCATAAATGCCCAAAATGAGAAATATATATTTGAAAAAATAATTTTCTTGATTTTAAACAAAACAGTGTATCAGTCTCCAACTGTCTTGTATAAGAGTTGATTCAAAACTTAATGAATGCAGAATTGCTCCCCCC
>NW_009192851.1:10837-12814 GCF_000690835.1 Fulmarus glacialis
CCCCCCCGCCCCACCCGAAGTCGAGACACATGATTTTTTGGCTTTGTTTGCTTTAAATTCACTAGTGCTGAAAAATCTACTTCCCAAGAAGACAAGCTGGGTGCTCTGAAACCAGGACAATTCATAAGGAATGGGTCTCAGAGAGCTAGACCAATCCTAGAAAGAGCATATAGTGAAAAAGAATCTCCAGTGGCACAAAAACTTGCGGCTCCAGTAGAGGAAGAAGCAGATAAAGGAGAGAATCTTCCTATGGCAGAAGAATCTGAGGAACCTCTGTTCTCAAAAGTGAGAATTCTGTTCAGATATTTCTGACTATAATTTCTGATGCTTGGTTCTGCACCAGGTGTTTTTAAGACATCTAAACAAGCTGTTCTAAATGCATAAATTAATTTCAGCCTAGTAAGAATTACATTTTTGTTTAATATTTGCACCCAAATATGAGGTGTTCTAAAATTCTCTTAATGACATATGGATAATATATAGACTTCTGTTAATAAATCTAAAGACTTCACTTAAACTTCAAAATTTCAGTCACGTTCATGATACATGAATAGTTATCTGCATGCCGTATTTCTGTTGCTGGGCTCCTTCTGAACTCCATGATGGTTGCTCATGAAAGACTATATTGGTTATAGTATCTGTTTTAATTAGATAAGTACCTTCTCTAAAGGAAAAGGAACAGTGATGGGTGCCATAAACCACCTGAAAGTTTTTAAGCAAAGTTTTGTCTCAGGTTAACGTCTTGATAGTAACTTGCAATGCTTTATTTTACAGGTGATGTATTTTGTGCTAATATTGTTGTTTTTTTTCTTTTCTCAAATCTAAGGACGACATGGAAGTATTGTTGTTTGTGGGGAATTTGGCCAAGAATAACAATCTAGACATAAATCCAAAAAGTATGAAGTCAGAAACACTCTGTTCCTCTAAAAAATCACTTAACTGCCACAGCAAGGGAGAACAAGGAGAACGTCTATCTACAGATGATATAGGAAGCATTCAGGATACCATAGAAAGGTAGAGTTCCCTGTTGACAAAGTAAAAAAAGCTCTTTAAAAACTCTGTGGTTTTGTCCAGTTGTTTTCATACAGCGCTTGCTTTTTGAAGTGCAGTCTCTGAGGTGTAATGGTTGTTAGATGCTACATGCTGTGAAAGTCACTAGGTGGCATCCTTAGGTAATATAAGAGTTTTTAACAGAACTTTTCTCAAGGCTGTTTTCCTTTTTAGAAGGTATTTTGCAGGTGAGAGAAGAAGCAAGTAATCAGAGTTTAGCTGTATGAATTTCTCAGTAATACATCCTAAGGGTACAGTGCACTATGACTTTGGACTGTTGAAAGGAAGACTGAGCAGTGCCATTTGCACTCGCTTATAATTGAGAAGTGGTTAGGTAGAGTAACATAAAATGAGCTTGCTGTCTAAGATGTGTTCTGGGTCTCTTCACTTTTTCTTTCCAGCAGGAGAAGTTCATGCAATGATGCGCAGTGTCCTTGTTCTTTGGTGGAGGGGATGCTTTTTATGTATATGCAATATGAGGCAGATAGTGCCATTTACATGTAACAATTCTGGGTTGTGTTATAACCTACCTTTTGCTCAATTTTAACTGTTACAGAGGAGCCTCAAATCAATTTACTTTTGCTGTTTTCTAAAATTAGCTTCTGGTTCCCATCTGTCTCTGAGCCTTTGCTTAAAATCTCTTCCATAACTTATGTTGAAATCATATGCCAGAGTCTTTGTGCTAACAAGACAAGGGCCTTACCTTATAGTCTTCTTGGCTTCTGTGATGGCGGAATTTCACAGAATCACAGAATGGTTGAGGTTGGAACGGTCCTCTAGAGGTCATCTGGACCAACCCCCCTGCTCAACCAGGGCCGCCTAGAGCTGGTTGCCCAATACCATGTCCAGATGACTTTTGAGTATTGCCAAGGATGGAGACTCCATAGTCTCTCTGGGTAACCTGTGCCAGTACTTGGTCACCCTCAC
>NW_009192852.1:0-11929 GCF_000690835.1 Fulmarus glacialis
GGGGAGCCCCTCAGACACCCTCTGTGAAGGGGAGATGGTCCTTGCTGTGGGGAGCCCCTCAGGTACACCTCCCCATCTCCTCCCAAAGGAAAGTGGGGGGGACTGCTATGAGCAGCCCTCAGGCACATCCCCAAAGGGGGCACTGCTGTGAGCAGCCCCACAGACATCTCTTCCTCTCCAGAACAGGGTACTGGGAAGCCTCTCGGTCAGCAGCTCCTCACCACCCTAAAGCAGGTACCTGAGGGGTCCTCACTGTGGGGAGCCTGTCAGTCCCTGTCCCCCCACAAAGGGAGGGGCCAGGGCCCTGGTGATGGGGGTCTCATGTCCCAGGACGCTGGCGTCGAGCCCCCAGGTCCGTCCCTTCTCCCCGAGGCAGACGGGGTCCCCGCGAGGCTGGGCCAGGCCATGCTGGCAGGGCACCGGGAACAGACAGTGCTGAACATATTTCATGGGTAAAAATAGACCTTTCGTGTTCAGAGCCAGCTGTCACCTGCCCCACTGACCGGGAGACAAAGACATTGCCACGGAGGTTCTGCCTTTCCCAGCAGTTTCTCGGGATGCTTTCTCCCCTGCCCTTGCTGGGTAGTTAAATTTGCTGTCTTCCCCCTTCTCCCGTCCCTGAATCTGTGTCCCTTTGCCATGGGGCACATCCCTAGGGGAGCCACTGGCGCATTGGGGTTGTAGCTCCCAGAGAATTGCGTGGGTTTATATTGGTCCGGGTGACAGCTGTGGCACCACCAGACCTGTAGGATCGTGAATGCTGTGGTTAAACTCCAGAACAGCCCTCCTGTGCTTTGTTTTCTCACGTCTCTCTTGATTTCCTCCCCCAGCTTTCTCCCATCACCGATTCACTCTTCTTCGAACTAACCAACCCTCATACTTGCTGCCACAAAAGCTCAGGGCATTGTTTTTCCACTGTTGTTGCTCTTAATTTTCTTTCAAATGCTATTTGCCTGGTTTATTTATGGAGGGGGAGAAAAATGTAACAGTTCATCTCTTTTTAGAAGTATTTAGTTAGTTTTGTCTTTACAAAACATATTTATGTTCTGGATTAGCAAGTGACTCCCCCTCCCCAATTCTTCTACAGCACCCTTGGAAAGGGCACCTTTGATAAAGACTCTTGTCGGGGTAATCTGTTTCAGACAAAAATATATGGTCTGCAAATTATTTTCCCTATGATTACAGTGACTTGAGCTGTAATAGAGCTTGATTGTGGCTTTCAGGTTGGACCAACCCACTGGATGTGTAATACTGCTTAAACAGTAAGAGAGTTCTCCTTCGTTGGGAAGTCTTGAATAACTGAGCGGGTTTTTTATTGTCGTCTTTTCTTATTCCTTTCAGACAGTGTTTGTTGGAAAGAACAAGCCACAGAAAGATCCCCTGAGCTCCTTCCGCTGGCAGGGCTTCAAGCTGGAAGAATATCTCATTGGCCAACCCATCGGGAAGGGCTGCAGCGCCGCTGTGTACGAAGCAGCTATTCCTTTCTCTTGCGATCGCCAGGGACGTGTGGAGAGCAGCCATCTCGCAGGGCAGGGGCCAGCCGTGCAGCGGGATCGTGGCTCGGCTTCACAGGCGGCTGAAGAGGAGCCCGTAGAGAAACACCAACTGAAAGAGGCTTTTCCGTTAGCTATCAAAATGATGTGGAACATTTCGGTAAGAAGTGGGTTCTTAATCTGGGAAAGTCTGGCTGAAATGTTTAACGCTCAAGTGTTGAAAGCGCTAATTATGTAGCGCACGATGAATGTGTCAAAACAAAGTTGTTGATATGTGACATCGGAGACGTCGATTGTTAGCGAGCAGTCCCAGAGCAAGGTAGTTAGGATTCATCATTCCTCTGGAATCGGCATTGAGAGCTGCTGGTGGTGGTGGTGTTGGTTGTGGAGGTGATGTTTCTGGAAGAAAAGCTTTTCTGAAGCTGGCTGTAATGGCAAGGTGTAAGAAATGGAAAGCCACTGCTGCCGTTGTTTTAGGAATCGGTGTCCTTGTTGGTGTCAGGATAGAAATACATTTTCTTCTGCAAAGTGCGGCTGAGGTGTGAGTCAGTGGTCACAGGGGTGGGGCAGTAACCTGTGTGCTGGGTCCCCTTGCCGTGAAGTGAATGGGCGAGATCTGCGCCAGTGCTTCCCAGCCCGGGTGACTCTCTGACGATTCAACCCCTCAATGTGGCTATTTCACATTTAAAAAAATACACGTGTCTTTTCCCATTGAAGAGTTTTTGTGGCACTTGATGTGACAAGTGGATATTCTAAGAAAGTCTTCCAAAACGCCAACATTTGAAACCCCTTGGGCTCCAGAAAAACCCTAGCATTTAGCTGTGGGCTTTTCCAGTCAGGTTTTGAAGTCGAAGGTGAGTGTTAATGTATAGCTCAGAGTGCTAACAGTCGAGGATGCATTTGAAGTGACAAATAGATTTCTTTCTGCAAGTAAAGGCCTTGCCACGTCCCTTGGTAAATTCTTTAAGTAATTAATTGCCTTCCCCGATTTTCAAAGTAGAGAAGGGAGTCCCTTTGATCTAGTCTCAGTTGATCTAACTCCAGATGCAGTGCCAGCGTCAGGATTATCTGCTTTCAGCCTGTATTGAGGCTGGATGATTTTGGAGCTTTAATCAATGTGGTGTGTAATTGCTGTTGCAGGCTGGTTCGTCAAGTGAAGCCATCCTTGATGCTATGGGCCGAGAGCTTGTTCCAGCCACGGGGGTTGCCTTAGCCGGAGAATATGGAGCTGTCTCTGGCCGCAGGTACAGTCACGATGGAAATGGCGGCAGTTCTCAAATGGTGACGCACTAATTTTATCCATCAATTAATTTTGCAGCACATCTGTACTGTTAAGAAGACGGCCAGAGGTTTCTATAGTAGTTCCTGAAAGTAGATAAAAACGAAGCCTTGGGATTATTAATGGCTCAGGAGGCGTATACGTATGTTTTATCTGAACGATGGTGTCTTCAGAAGTTCTGCATTCCTCAAACGTCATGCAGGGACGGGCTGCTGGCTGCCTTCGGGATTTTTCTCTGGTGTGCTTTTCTCCAGCACAGTTAGGAAAACGCATAGCAATACCACTGTTCAAATAGTGATTTAACACAGTCTTGTTGACTCTGAGGAGCAGATTGTGGCATGGCTTGTTGGTGTGTGGGGAGTACCTACAGCTAAACTGTACCGGCTTGGATGGCGTAGTCCAGAAGGGTATGCCAATAATTGGGGACCAGTTGGGGTCCTGCCAGTGGTCTGATGGCTGACTGTGGCCAGGCACTTCTGTGCCCCCATCTTAGTTTCCCCATGTGTAAAATGCTTTGATATCTGCAGATATTGTTAAAGGCTAGGAGGAGCTAATTAAAAATCATTTAAATGTGTGTCATAGTGCTTTTTAGTTACAGAAATGTACGCCTACAATCGGTAACAATTTGACTGTTTTAAACATCAGACAATTTGACTGTAATACAATTTGACTGTATAATTTTAGAACTGGTTTTGTAGTAAAATGGGTGCTGGGCAGGGAGGTGGAAACTGTTCTAGTGCAGAGAAACTGGCGAGAAAGAAAATGGAAAATCACTCGCTTCCCACTCTTTCACCTGAGTGAGAAGTGAGCAAACAGCATGAAGGTGGAAAATTGCACGGAAACTTTTAAATTATCTGGAGTTAGCTATTTCTTTGTTAAAAAATGTGTCTTTTTGTTTGATTTGAAACAATGGAGTCCACAGTCCAGATTGTCTGATTTAAATTTCAAATACATCTCAGCTGCCAATACAAATGAATAATGAATGCTGTGTGGTACGTCGCTAGCTGAGAGTGCAACAGAGCAGCCAAAGGGATATTTGACATTCAGGGGATGAGAGGGAAGAGAGATCTGTTTTGCAGATACAGATAGGTAACCTGCCTTTCATTGTAGTGAGTGCTTCCTGCCTGTGCCATAAAATAGAGGGTCTAAATTGATATGCCTAGTGTGAAGTTGACCTTTATTTTATGTCTAACAAAGTAATTGTGTTTGTTTTTTTTTCTCTAAAGCTACTGTTGCAGTTCTTTTTGAACTGAGAAGCAGCCTGTGACTAGCTCTGCCTTTGTTAGCCACGTGGAAGGGCTAGCAGGGTTTGAATCAAATTAAAGGCTGTGTGTTAAGTGTAAGAGTTTCCAGCAAAGCTTCATTTGCAGTGCGGGTAAAGCACCAATATTTCCTGTTCGGCCATCGTATACAGGGAAATCCAGTTACAACATGCTCCTAGTAGCCTTGGTCTGTGCACACTCCGCTGGTGTATCAGCAGACGGCACTGCCTCAATGATGGTTCAGGAAGTGCCAGGGTAGATTTTGAACTCCAGGGAAAGTCTGGGACCTGCCTGCTGCTGCGGTGGATCTGCTCGGGCTGTGGGCGCTTTGCATCAATGCGGGAAACGCTGGGCTGAGGCGCCAGTTAGGAAATTGTCCGTGAGGGCAGGGAGGTTGCCGTCGCTGTTCTTTCTAACCGAATGGTTTCCAGGATGTGAACGTTTGAATATTTGCTTAATGTGCAGTCCTGTAATCTGTACTGGGCAGCCTTAATGCTCTCTCTAATAAGGTTTTAGCTGCAGAATAAACATGTTTGCACACTGCTTTGGAACCCTTTGGTGGGGACGACAGGCCATATTAATGAAAAGTAATTCCAGAAATAACAGAGATGTGTCTGTGATAAATCAGAACTGACCAGGAGATCGATGGAATCTGTGGTATCTATACTTTTGCGCAGAAAACCTGTCCTTGGGAGGAAGAAGTTGCAACCTCATCCGAATATAATCCAGGTGATCCGAGCATTCACATCCTCAGTCCCTTTGCTGCCTGGAGCCTTCACAGACTATCCCGATGTTCTTCCATTAAGCCTGAATCCCAGAGGGATCGGTCACAGCCGCACGCTCTTAAAAAAAGCTTCCTGGTGATGAAGAAGTAGGTAGAGAGAAGCTTGTTAATGCGACTCGGGCTTTTCATGAGACTGCCCAGCAAGGCTGTGTATTCTGCTGCTACACAGGTCTTTGCAAAGATTTGGCCTGGACTGCTGCCAAAAAGCAGAGTATGCTCTTGGAAACGCCACCTAAGACCTGTTCCAAGTCTTTGAGATTTTAACTCTAGTTTGACAATGAAGACAAGCTGTTCTTTTTAATAATTACCCCAAATTAAAGTAAGAAATGTGGAGCTTGTCGCCATTTGTCTGCCCTTCTAAGTCTGAACTTCACCCCTAGTCTGAACACGCCGCTAGAGACGGAATAGAATTGGTCATGAGATTTATTAGTGCTCGGCATCTCTGGCTTTCTCGGTTTGGTTTTGGTTTTGAATGGGTATTGCTGTGGCACTGACATAAAAGAACCTTCTGTTTCCCACTCTTTTGTTCTGCCTGCATCTGGAGAAGTGCTCTGTCCTCTGCATTTCAAGAATATGTTCTTTCTCCTGATTAGCACATCTCATTTTGCTCATACGATCTGTCTCCTTTTTCATGCAAAATATAACACCCATACATAAAAACCTGTAAGAATGACCACTGATACCTGGAGCCCCTCGCCATGCTGTTTTAAGAGGCTTCTTTTATTTGCAGTTGTTGAACTCAGGCAAGAGCACCGAAAATTCAGTGGTGGGTGGTGTTGCAAAACAGAGGATTTGAGAACAGCAGACAGGGGAGCGGTGTCAGGTTGAGGCTGGGAGGTGGGAAGGCGTCACGGAGGTCAGGAAGAATTTGGCACATACAAGTGTGCAGTATCCCCAGCCAGACAGCACTGAGGTTGAACCACAAGCGATAAGCTTCCAGTATGCTAATTCAGAGGTTTTCCTTGTTCTGACTAGTTATCCGTGCACCCTGCGCCAGTATCTGAGGGAGAGCAGTCCAGATGTTTGTCTCTCCACGATGATGATTTTACAGCTCTTGGAAGGTGTGGACCATCTTGTTCGACATGGAATAGCACACAGAGACCTGAAGTCTGACAACATCCTGGTTGAATTTGATTCTGGTATGTAGATCTCTGAGTATAAATGCCAATTAAGTCACCTACAGAAGTGATGCAGTCGAAAAGGGGAAGTCCTACCCAGGTGTGCGTTTGGGGGAAAAATGAGCATCAAACCCTTTGAAGAATCTCAGGTTTAGTTTTTAGCTTGCTGCTTGCTGTCACTGCAGCACTGGGGAAGTCATTTATCCTGTCTGTGCCTCGGGTTTTGCATCATTAAAATGGACTTGAAAGGAGCGTTGCGCTGTAATCAGATGGAGAGACGCAGAGTATTGCTAAGGTGGTGTGTTGCACGAGCACAGCGAATGTTGGCTGGAGCAGATGGGTGTATAGTAACGCCAGACTGATGATGCTGGAGGTGCCTTTGCTTCAGGCTCTTGGCTCTGTCATCTCACGGTAGCCAAATAGCATAGGGCGGTTCTTAAAATCCCACCTTTCGGTCAGATTCATAGTGCTGCACCCTGGGATGATGGAACATCATTTGGAAGGCAAGGGAACAGACAGTGTTAAAGCCAAAAGCAGTATTTTCATCGTCTTGTTCTCCTGTCAGCCTCTGTAACTGAGATTTTAATTACCTGAGCTCCTTTTCCTTCAAATGGGCAGGAAACAATAGAAGGCAGCCAGATCTGTGTAATTAAAGGTCTTGGTACAGCAGCCATGGAAGGTTTTCAGTGATACTAATGACATCCTTTTTTTCTTGAAGGAAAAGCTGCTCTGGAGCTATGCTGAATGCACTTAGGAGTGATCTAAAGTGTCAATTTTTCTGTATTGGAATCTGGAGAAGTAATGATTCTACCTTGCAATGTTTGACTTGTCATCAGGGCAAGAACTATTAACTACTGCAAAGTTTCTCCAGCCTTTTGCTATAGCTAACTATATATCTATATGTCGATAGCTTTTGCTACAGATAAAAACAAAGGGAAAAAAAAAGAATGTATTCCTTCATCATGGATGAGTCTCTAACCTTATGTGTCTTCAATTTTATGGTATCCGTGACATTTTGACACGTTCCATGGGGAGCAGTAATATCCTCTAAAGAGGAAATGGAATAACAAATTTTGTTTTAATAAAACCAATATTTCACCTAATAATACAGAGGAGAAGGAGGAAAACAGCATGTGGTTGTGCTGAATCCTGGGGGTTTTGAGATTGTTCCTGAAGACTGTCTCTGGTGTCCGTGTGATGCGGTGTCTAATACAGCCAGGTATTCCCGAACTGAACGCTAACTCTGCTAGCCCCGTGTCGTTCGCAGCTGGCTGCCCCTGGCTGGTGATCACGGACTTCGGTTGCTGTTTGGCAGATGAAAACGTCGGCTTGAGACTGCCTTTCACCAGCTCTTACGTGGATCGGGGCGGCAACGGCTGTCTTATGGCTCCCGAGGTAAATCCCCCTGTAGTGATGGTTTGTGTTGCTGGTTGTCTGCTTGTCCTGCTGTTGGGACTAAAAAATTTCAGCCCCAGCTGTGGTGCAGGCTGTGATAGGAACTTGAAAAAGGGTGGGATTAGGTCTAGAAGCAGTGGAGGGCACGTGTGCACATCACTTTGCTGTGATTTGTCCCCGAGCCTTCCCCCACGTGCACACACCGATACTTAATGTGGTCTCTGCTGGTGTGTGTTCACAGTCATACCTGCTGAAAGCCTCTGTGATCAGATCGATCATTTTCTACCCGTTCCTGCTTATTGACATAACTCGGTCATGCAAGACAGTACCCATAGCAGGTTGCTGTGTAACTAATCTCACCCTACGCTCTGTCGTGGGAGAGCCGTGTCCCGTAAAGCGGCGTAGGAGGTCCATGTCCTAACTTGAGTTATGCTTGCTAAACATTTCTGCGCTAATAAAAGAAGTCCGCTTCGGACCTGTGCTGAGCAGTTGTCAAACAGACACCTTGAGCGCTAAAAGGTGAAACGTAATCAGTCGGTGTTGTGAGGCAGAATTGACCTTTCCCACAAAAAGTTTGCTCTTTGGTCTTGGGCCCACTTCTGTGTAGCTATTAAAGAAATTTATGCAGCAGTCCTTATGTTGCGACAGTAGTTTTTGGATGAAGTTCAAGGTGGTTGTGAAATTATTTACAGTTCCTTTTTATTTCTCTGATGATAACAGTAATAAAAACGAAGACACCCTTAACTGTCTGCTTGACCTGGAGCACCTTGCCTTGCATTGCTTAAGTGCCGGTGCAGTATTGGTTGGTCATCTGCATGGCTCCTGTCTACCTAAAATCCCAGAGTGAAGTAGCTCTCAGGACTCTCTGAATGCTGGTCAGGGGCAACGACTAACGCCTAGGCACAATGACCAAACTCCTCCCAGTGTCCTGGTGAGCTGAGCAGTGCCAAAAGCTCAGAGCATGCCAATAGGGAATATTTACATCAGAGATTTAGATGAAACCTAGCTTTGTTTTCAGTCTTTCTGTTTATTATAGCAGAAATACTGATTTAACCCTTGAAAATTAGTTCTAGCACAGAGCCCACACTAGAGCTGTTTATTTGAACATCCCCATCTCTGTGGCAGGTGATCACAGCGTCACCTGGTCCGGGCACGGTGATCAACTACAGTAAAGCTGATGCGTGGGCTGTTGGAGCAATCGCCTATGAAATCCTTGGCCTGGCCAATCCTTTCTATGGCCACGGGGACTCGACTCTGGAAAGCAGAAGTTACCGTGAAGACCAGCTGCCAAGCCTGCCTGATCACGTGCCCCTTGAGGTGAAGCAAGTGATAAAGATGCTACTTCAGAGGGATCCCAACAAGGTAAGAAACTGTTGTCTTGAAGAAGTCATCTAACCAGCCTTTGGGAGTGTTGTTTGTAGATCATTTCACTCCGGAGGGCTCAGGACTGTGATCCTGATATTACTGCAGTCTAGATAATGATCAAAGACAAACAAAAGGTCTTTGCTGAAGTGCAGTCTGCCTCTCACATGCTGCACTGAATAGTTTCAGGGATTTCAGCGGATGTTTGTGTCAGGGACTGGACCTTGAATTGGGGGGTTACGTGCAGTTGCCTGATAATAAATAGTCATAAAGAGTTTTTTTATTCAGAGACTTTGCGGTGCCTTAGAGGAGACCTGGGGGACTTTTGGCAGTGTAGATGCTACCTACTAGCGATATGACAGGATTCAGCAGGCTCGGCTAATCTTCCCTCTCCTTCCTTTTGCAGAGATTGTCTGCTAGAGTTGCTGCTAACGTGCTTCACCTAACCCTCTGGGGTGAAAGCATTCTAGCATCCAGGACCCTGAAACCCGACCAGATGATTGCCTGGCTTCTCTGCCAGTCTGCGGCCACTCTGCTCATGGATGGACTGGTGGATAAAAGCCGGGTAGAAACCAAAATGAAGATGTGCTTTTTGGCAAACCTTGAGTATGAAGACCTCTGGGCAGCGATATTCCTGTTGCTGGCCTGGAGAAGCCGGTCTGGGACACAACCATGCGATAGATAAACAGCACTTTCTAAAGGCACATAGGAATCTGTCTTTTCTGTCTGCCTGGGATACTACAGTGCTTTAGGAAACAAAACTGCAGGCCTGTATTTAAGAGGTTGAGTTTATCTCTAGCGAGTGTTACTACACACTGCTTTTCTCTCCCTGCTAGAGGAAATGCCCTTGCTTTATTACTCTCTTGGTGAGGCTTTGCGGACCTTGCAGGTGTCCTGAGGTACGCGGTTGGTTTTGCTCACGTTTGGGAGTTCATAATTGACGTCTAAGTTGTGTATTGAATGAAGCAAGTTCCCTTTCAGAAGGGGGTGTGTGGGAGGAGGCGCTGTCTAGCTGCTCTTTACATGGAAGCGTCATGGATTTAAACAATACACCGAGAAAGCTGAGCTGACAAAGGGATGTGCAGTCTTTCTTTTCTTAGGGAAAATGGCAGTGGTCTTAAGATTATATTCCTCTGCAGCCACAGACATATCTTGCTATAAAATGACAGCCTGAAAGCCTCCCAGTGAGGTGCTGACTGGTAAGGTGAGCGTCAGGAGCTGCTCGCTTCTTACGATAATGCACCGTTACATATCTAGCTAGTTGTACACATAACAGCGCAAGCACAAGGAACCCAAAACCTGCTTATATTTGTTTCTTGACTGTTGTATTTGTGCAGTGACTACTGCCGCAGAGTCCAAGGCCGAGTCAAACTGTGTCCAGTTAGGGGTAATACTGCAAACTAAATAGGGCTGAGCAGCAGTGCCTGCTTAAAGAGTTTAGTGTGATGCTCTTCTGTTTTACCTACCTGTTTTTTCTGTTTAACAATGAAGTCATATCCGTTGGTCGGGGAGGATAGGAGACATCAATGTTTGAACAACAGCAGTCGTGTTTATGAAAACATCATTCGATTTCATGCCTGTAATTGTGTTTAGAGGAACTTGGGGAGAAAGTTATTTATGCTTGTTGCACAATAAATTGAAGATTAAGCTCTGCTGCAGAGTGGGTTCTCTACATCTAGTTCATCTCCGCTCATGGGATCCAGGCTTTAGCCTGTGGAGGCCTGGGGGGCAATGTCGCCCTGGTTCAGTGAAGTCTTAAAGGATCATTCGGCTGTTTCTGCTGCTGTCTCTGGAACACATTATTTTATTCCAGCAAGTGGAGTTCCCGAAGAGGAACGGACCTTGCCTCATGAATGTGTCCGTTTCATACTCTCCTGACCGGTAAATCACTGGCTTCTCCTGCCATTTCCAGGTCGATGACATCGTTTGCCAAGTGGCTGATATCCCTGAGCAAATCATCACGCGGTAATGTGCCATCAAGGTCTTGCATGCTGAAATGGCGTCCAGTTCAGCAACAGTGCAAAACCGCCTACCAGGGAATGGCCCTGCTCGTTTTCCTGTGAACACAGCACACTGCTGGGGCTGTGAAGAAGGCTCAGCAAAGAGCACAGAGCCTGGGGAATCATAGAAAATGAGCTCTTTGGGCAAAAAGTTGCAGAAAAAGAACTTTTTAATCCTGGTCTGACCCTAACCGAAGCTGCTGCTGCTTTTTCTTAGATACTGAGTTCTTGCAGTGCATTTTTAGCTGGGATGGCTGCCTTGAATTTGTGCACGCGCTTTCCTGTGAGCTCTGTGCCCCTGTACCTAGCAGCGAGGCCAGTTCCCCGGACACTGTCTCTGGAGCTTTTTGAAGAGTAAATACTGATGCTTTTTTGGTAGATCTCTGCTCTGATCTCTCTCTGTTGTTCTGCTGTTTCTGTGAGCCAGTAAGAGCTGGTTAGCTCAGCAAGGCGCAGCTCCGCTTGTTGACATGCCGAGTCTTTCCTTGTCCCTGCAGTACTGGGCGTGGAATACACACATATTCCATATCCAAACCAACTGTGTGGAGCTGGCTTTCTGCTGTGAACATACTCCTTTTTTTTCCCTTGGTTTTCCTCCCAGGTCCAATCTCTACATGAGTAGGGAGCAGAATTAGGAGCCGGAGCCGTCTGATTTCAAGCATGTCCTTATTAGGCCAACCAGGGTTTGATCCGTGCTGGTTAACTCCAGACTTTGGAAACTTGCTTCCCCTGGAAATCATCTCATTTCATCTCTCTGTCCTCAAAAATGGCTTAAAATGCTTGTCCTGCAGCACCACCTCTGGTTCTTAAATCCCCATTATTGCTTCTCCTTTGCTTGCATTTTGTCTGTCTATGGTTCTGCTGAGGTTAGATGGTTTTTTTGTCCTCTTTCACTGCCTGCCTTTCGTTAATGAGACATTTTTATGATTTTTCAGCATTCTGGGTGCTTTTGTAAAGTGCAGTTTAAAAGTATATGCTGTTAGTGCAACAAATGCTGCCTTACTTTCTGCAAATGCCCAAGGGGAGCAAAACTGGAACATTTCCCAGCGCGTCCCTCTTGCCCTGTCATGCTGATCTCTAGGCAGGCTCTTGTTGGAGACCCTCGAGCTGAAGCCCCTTGCTGCCATGTTTGTTCCTGATGTTTGCCGGGAAGCAGACCGTGCCGTGGGGAAAGGGGGCAGCCCGGAGGGGGAATGCGAGGCCTGAGCCCAATCTCTGCCTTTCCCCGAGCAGCGG